>NC_134818.1:12046869-12106869 GCF_046742065.1 Oratosquilla oratoria
AAATGATCAAGGTGAGGTCTTTGGGTCATCGTCGAAGCCTTCCGTTCTCTCTCTCTCACTCACTCACTCACTCACACTCTCAGGAATTTAATATAGTATGCCTCACCTGCGAACTCGCTCCATCACGCAGTCTCGAACCGCCTCCAATCCTGACCTCCGCCCCAAGCAGCAACTCTTTAAGCCGCTTGACCGGCGAGCATCTCTGCGTGAACGCATTAAGAATACAATATACAATATATTTCTATTAGATATAGAAGCCTCTTCATTATACTATTTGGCCAGTTTTGAGCGGTGATTTACAAACATCACTATAAGCTGGTGGCGCGTTAAGAAACGTATTGGATTCTTTGTTTTCCTGCCCCAAGAGTCCAAGTGTATGAAAGGGCATAGGTGACGGCTCCTGACGCAGCAACGCGTCTCCTGGGGTAAGCTTTTCACCTTGTGTGAGATCAATACAACTTGAATATAATATAATAATTTTCCTGTACAATTATGTCTGTTGCAAATGTAGTTTTGCGAAAAATATAGCTGTCTTTTGTGCTCCAGGCTTTTTTTGGGGGGGGGAATTTACAATTTTGTATTATTTCTACAATTCAGCCATAAAAATGGAAATGTCAGAATCGGTGCTAGCTGGCCGAGCGAGTTAGGGCTTCGCTACTTGATGCGGAGGTCGAGGTGGTGGCGGTTCGAACCCTGCCAACGGCGAGTTGAACCTAGGGTATGGTGCCACGATACAAAGTCCTCTGTATGGGGCATTGTCCTAGCCTCCCGAATAGGGGTGAGTTTCGCGACATCAAAATGAATCATCATCAAACATAGAAATGTATTACATTATGCAACCGACCCAAGTCTTTGGCTCTGCAACCTCTAGGAAAACTATGCTAATAACAACAACGAGGTACTCTTCATTTGTCTTTGTGCAGAATACAATACTTGATATTTGCTCTGACCTTCTCATCTTGACCACCTGTTACCACCTCTGCATCTACACACTACAGCAAGTGCTCCGGGTTCTAACACCTTGTTAGCAAGGTAGATGTGTTCTCAGTGAAGGGCTCTTGATGGGGACTTTACTTCAGGAAGTTCTGGTTAGAAGCATTTATTCCAAGAAATGGGGAGAGTTGTCCGTAGGTCCTTGTGTCACTTTGTATCTCGTCTCTACTTCACCTGATGACAAATGAGGACAGCAGACACCCCTTGAACTACACTGATGCTTTGATCCCCTCATATAAGAATAGATATATATATAAGTGTATATATATATATATATATATATATATATATATATATATATATATAGATAGATAGATATAACTTAAGAACTTCCACCAGTAAGATATACAATCGCACCTGCAAATGAAAAAGGTTTATGTGTTATCCCTCTGGTAATCATAACCAAATTAATAGAGTGAGGATTAGCATTAGAAAAAAGTATACATGAAGAGAAAAGTTTAGACTGTTCAGTAATAACAATTGATGAATTTGCAATCAACTACGCAGACAGAAAACCCTCGAGGCCCAGACGGTGTGAGAATGAAGCAGAATTTTGTGTCACAACATTCTGAGGTCAAAGTCAAGGATTATATATATATATATATATATATATATCTATATATGTGTGTCTGTGTGTGTATATATATGTATATATATATATATATATATATATATATATATATATATATACTCGTATATATGTATGTATGTATATATATATACACACGCATGCAAAGGAGAGAACTCAGGAAAGAATTTGATCATTTTTTTAATCAAATTTTTTGGGTTTGACCTTTCCTCAGAGATGCTACCTGTCAATATTGACACCTTATACACACATACACATATACCACCCACCCTTCACCCATCCCACACCCATTTGTTGTCCCTTTTACCATGGCTCCCTGTGGATGAAGGGTCATCCAAAACCCCGGCCCGCTTATTCCCAGGGTCTGAAGCAGTGCAGCAAGACACAGCACCTCGTCCCTACTGATCCCTGTTGGAAGTTTGTTTCATTCACTAAATACTTTCACGATCGTTGTAGAAAATAAATCTAGATGGATACGTCACTATTTCAAGAATTGCTCTGTGTGGACAGTTTTAGTCTCCAAGTTTGAGCACGACCCTTGACCCAAACATGTTTTAAGAGGCTGGATATTTGTCGACCCAGTTGTTGTTGTTGTTGTCGTTCCCTAGACTGTCTGTCCGAGCAGTCCCGTCTCCCCAAGGAATGCCATAGCCGAAACTGGGTTTTCCCACAAATCCTTTATAGAGCGTATGTCGTGTTGTTTGCGTGCGTGATTGTGTATAATGCAGTCTTCCATTATGTGTTGTATGGTATGGGGTGAAGTGTTACATCCTGGGCAGCTGTTCACAATGCGGTCATCCAGCCTCTTCTGGTAACTTAGAAGTGCTGGGTGGTGACCGCACCGCAGTCTGGCCAAGTGGACTCTGTCCTTTCGTGGGAGAGAGGATTCAGAAGGGTGGATATCAGGGGGTCTGGCATGCTGCAGCGTCTACGTCGTGGGACCACCCCCCAACCCCAAGAGTTGGGGACCAAACGGCAGCAACCACCCCTGGCCACCGGCTCTACGCAGGTGGCACCGATCCCCAAGAGGAGCTACGCCTACCTTGGGGAGTACCACCCAGTTGTTGTTTGGTTGACTGTATAGGTGACGCTGTTGGATTGCTTTTCCAGCAAAATTGACTTATTCTCTCTCTTCTTTTCCTTTCCCCAAGGGCACAAACGTTTTTGCACGCAGTAGCTTACGGAAATTTTGATAATAAATCTGATTTAGTGAAGAACTGGAAGAATAACGTTGCGTGCGTCAATCTACTCTCAATCATTACGTGAGAGTGTTTCCCCGCAGCTGAATGAAATTGAATGGAGAAAACTGGAACAAATCGTTAAACTCAGCCGACGAGGATTTTGATGATAAATCTGATTTAGTGAAGAACAAGAAAAATATCATTGAATGCGTTAATCTACATTCAATCATTACGTAAGAGGGTTCCCCCCCATCTGAATGAAATCTGAAGACATCTGGAACTAGTCGTTAAACTCTGACAAAGGATAAAGCGAGAGGGTTGATCCCTTTACTGTGAAGAGAGCTTTCCTTGACTGAATAAAATCGTCTGGCGACAGTTTGAGTTGGGGGGAAGTCTAGCCTTGCCGTATGTCGCCATCTTTTCAATTTGTCTCGTCGTATATCTTGGGTTTCATTCTGCCCGACTAGTGACTTAGATTGTTGACATTTCGTATTTTTCACTTTTATTTTCTTTCTTCGTTTTTTTTTTCTTTTCTTTTCTTTTATCGTCTTTTCTTTCATGATGCAGACGCGACAAGGAAGACATTACATGTTATTTCTTTCTTTTCTTTTTTCTCTCCATTTCTTTTCTCCTTCCTATTTTTTCTTTTATATTCTTTTTCTTTCATGATGCAGAAGCTACAAGGAAGACACGGGGCATGACTTACTGTACTGAAAAATTAAAAAATAATATACTTTTTTATGGACCAACCCGGTGGCCGCGTCCGGGGAACACAAGGCCGCGGGTAACACCACGGTTATTGATTGAAATTGAAAGTTGCACAAACGCTTAATAATTTATTGCGAAATTTCTATATATCATATCTTTGCATTTTTTAATCTGAGCCTTATTTTTGATCGAAAGCTCTCCTGACAACATATTTGCCTTTGTAATTTTAGTGAACTGCCTCGAATTAAGCAAATTTTTTGTGTGTAAATTTTAATGATTTCTACGACTATTTCCATACACTGAGTCAACCACTTCCACCATTTCTCTTCGTCTCCACAGACTCTTCCACATATCCCTTCGACTACATCCACAGACTCTATGAACCACTTCCTCAGACCCCCTTCAACCACTTCGACAGCTTCTGCACACCCCATCAACCACATCCGGAGACTCATATTAATCCACACTTTCCCTCATCCACTTCCTTATCCTCTTCCTCCTCCTCCTCCTCCTCCTCCTCCTCCTCCTTCTCTCCGTCTCTTCCTTTTCCTGCTACTCTTGCTCCTGTTCTTGTTGCTTCTCCTGCTCCTCCTTCACCCTCATCTCCTCGTACTCCTCCTCCTCCTCCTCCCTTTTCCTCCTCCTCCTCCTTCTCTCAGCTCCTCTTACTCCTCCTCCTCTTCTCCCCCATCTTCCCCTTTCCTCCTCCTCCTTCTCTCAGCTCCTCTTACTCCTCCTTCTCTCCCCCATCTTCCCCTCCTCCTCCATAACCATTCACCAGAGACGATAACCGGCCCTCACGTGTTCTCTCTTCCACGTCCACCAGGAGTACCATTTCCCACCAGTTGCGATCGGGGGGATGGCGTCCGGAGGCTTGTTCCTGGTACTGGTGTCCCTGGTGATCCTGGTCGTCTACCGGCGGAAGAGCAACCAGGCGGAGCGAGAGTACAAGAGGATCCAGATCCAGATGGATACTCTGGAATCAAATGTCCGATCCGAATGTAAACAAGGTAGGTCCCCCTTTAACATAATTACCTAACCTAATCTAACCTAACGTAATCTCACCTGAACAAAAGTGAGCTAACCCTGTCTCACTTAAACTAGCCTAACCTAACCCTGCCTGACTTAACCCTAACCCAGCCTAACATAACCTAACCTAACTTAGAATAACCTAACATAGAATAACCTGGCGTCAGCCTTAATCGAATTAAAAGGAACATTAAGTACGGAAGGAAAGACAAGTCATTAGTGTATGAAAGGATCGAGTTTGTGCCAAAGCTGTAGTTTACCAGCGATTCTATGCTTGTGAACCATGTCGTGAGTGCTAAAACCTCTTCTTTTACCTTCTCCTCCTCTTCCTCCTCCTCCTTCCGTAGTGGATGGTCCTTTTACGTGTATTCCTTCGCCATCAGCATATTTCATGCATTCACATTTCCATCTCCTTTAACCCCTTCCAATTAATTTTTTATTCTGGCCACCGACAGCCTGTTTTATTCATTCACCTTCCGGGAGGTAAAGGCTCTTATTATCATCGCCATTAGCAGTACATTAACTTAGACCAATAGTCTAATTCTTTTCATTTATAAACAATCCTGATGATTGAACACAGTTGTAGTCATAGCCAACAGCTTCAGTGTCGAGAACTACACAAAGCTTATTATTAATTCGTTAAAGGAAATAATAATCATTCTTAGTTATTCAGTGGATGAATAATATATTACCTAATAACCCTAAAGCAGTCTCTACCAGATACTGGCTATTCTCTTTGCCTAGGAAGCTATAGCACACTGCCTTTTGTCTCTACACTCTTACTATTGCAGAACGAGATTGCCCACAAGGCTAGAAACGCTAGTGAACCCATAGTAATAACCAAGCTGCTTGTTATAGTTTCATCTTTGAATATCGCTATACTTAGTTACGAGTTGTTAATGTTATTCCTTTTCTCCTCCTCCTCCTTCGACACCTGACGATGTCTGCCTTACACACCGAAGCGTTCGCCGAGCTGCAAACGGACATCACGGACCTGACGGCGGATCTGGAGTCGTCGGGGATTCCCACACTCGACCTGAGGACCTACGTCACCAAGGTGTTCTTCCCAGGCGTTAATGAGCACCCAGTGCTTAACGACCCCAAGGTAATTATAAGGGGTTTATTATTATTATCATTATTATTATTATTATTATATTATTATTATTATATCAACATATATATATATATATATATATATATATATATATGTATATTTAGGGATTAGAGAGAATATATTCTTTTATAAGCGCTGGGGATCAGATTAAATACCTTTGCTTTTTGACTGTGACCCACTGACCTATGATATATACCATCCGGCAAGTGTCTTTCTTTGTCTAGTACACATAATATCTCTTTTATAACAAAAGTTATTTTTTTCTCAACAAATAACAACAATGCAACGAAATGTTTAATGGTACAGTTCCGACACATCATGGTGTCATGTTGAATTGTCAGCTATAGTAAAATTGAGGACGTAAGAAACTGGCACAGCTCTTTGTAATAAAAGGAAAATATACATTGCCTCTTTGTTAACTAAGTCTAATAAAATCGTGAATTAGATAGTTGCCACATACCGCCATCGCCCAGTGCAAGACTGTACCAGTTTCATTTGTCCGAAACTGTGATAATTGGTTTATTGGTATCAGTGAAAGTAGAAGCCAATAATAATAGTTTCAGCTTATCAGTTAAAGATAGTGCCAGCAATTGCGTCAATATTATTATTGTAAAATTTTATATATACTGTCAGTATGGCAAACAAGTGAATAGTGAAGATAGTGACACTAATAAAATTACCACTAATTTTGTTATCTATAATGTTATAGTCCTTGCGCTCCAAGGAGTCTGTTCAGGGTGGGGGAGAAGCGGGTATTCCCCCTGAGTGCGACGTTGCCAATTTGACCACCAATTATCGGGTCGTCACTATCACCTCTCATCCAGTGACATCTCGGCGCGGCAACATGGTGAAAAAGCGCTGTTGCCACGTTTCATAGAATTTATTCAAATCGTTGTTATAATCCAAAAAAGTGATAATTATAAGAAAAAATCAAATAACACATAGATGGGAAACGAGGCATGTACTAATTTGGCAACATGGCTCACAACGTATGCCACACCCTGAACGGACTCCTTGGAGCGCAAGGACTATACTGACCGAAAGGATCTCATTGAGAGAAAGCGTGTCACTACTTTGTGTAATCAGGTCACACCCTGACCTAGCCTCAGATGGATAAAATTCACAGGTCAAATGACGCCCGGGCCAGTTTGGGTCATTTAGAATAATGAAACATGCAAGACTGAAGAGAAAAGTGTTGATAAAACACTAACCTGTGTTAGTGAATCACCAGTATTTGTCAGTGACTCACTAACACGTGTTAATGGAGCATTATTGCTTGTGAAATAAATTTCACTATTTACTAAGGAAGAACAAGTACGTGCTTATGAGGATGGTGATGAGGCACATTGCGATAAAGCACCAAGATATATTGCTAAATCACAAAAACACTTGCAGGTAAGGTAGTCATACTTCAGCATCTGCTAAAGAGGATCACAGACAGTGATCGAAATATACAGATCTCTTTACTTTCGCCTATTATTCTCCGAAAGTGGGTCATTAGTATAATTTTAACCAATGTGCTACGACATTGCTTTGTTGTTACTATTGTGTGTTTCGTTACAGATGCGGTCCAACGGTGCCGGCATTGGGGTGGGTGCCTGGGACAGCGCCACGGTCCACTTTGAACAGCTCGTCACCAACCGCTACTTCCTTCTGGCGTTCATTGATACTCTTGAGTCGCAAACCACTTTCAACGTCAGAGACAAGTAAGTGTATTATCGTAGATGTGCGCACACACACACACACACACACACACACACACACACACACACACACACACACACACACACACACACACGGTCATATATGAGCTCTGAGCTCTCATCCGGGAGGGTAATATCTGTCGATCACGAGGCCAACACGTGATATAAGACCATGTTGAATCACACACACGTCGTGGGTGAAGAGTCTTCACTCTATTTTAATCAATCACAATATATATATATATATATATATATATATATATATATATAATATGTGTGTGTGTGTGTGTGTGTGTGTGTGTGTGTGTGTGTGTGTACGAGCAAACATACGTGTGTGAATACTGACATAAACATACCAATGAAATGAAATTATGGTATTTACCAATTTCATAATGCAAGTTTTTCTTCTTAGGTTTTTCAAGACAATCCGCCATTTTTTTAACTCTCCTTTCCACCAATTTTTTTCTTCTTCCCTGACCAAAGTTTTCCTCGTACCCTCTCCGTCTTTCCCACAATTAGCAATTTCCTAACTTTGTTGTTGTGTGCGGAACGCAAATGCTCAAAAATTTAAATATGAATCCTCCCCTTGCGTGTCTTGGTGTGTTTCGTACACATTTTGGAAAAAAAAAGGAAGAAAGGGAAGTCAACTTTGGTAATGGGGGGTTAGAAAATGGGGTAGATTTTATTAGATTGTAGCCCAATTTATTCTGGAGGCGTAATGGGAAGCGTCCTGGTCTCCTATTTGCTTAGATCTGAGTTCGAATCCCACACTCCTCTCCGATTCCCAGCAGTGACTGTTTGTTACCTGCCCCAACAGTCCCCAAAGCGGATAATAGGGCAATAATGATGGCTTCGACCGCAGCTACTCAGCGCCTCCTGCCGTAGGCTCCTTACCTTCTATACGCATAGGGTTTATATCGGGTTATTTCATGTTATTATTGATCGGCGTCGTATAGAACCATCTCCTCCATCTTCACAACGCACAAACACCCTTACCCTCGCCTCGAGGCGCAACCCCTATAGGCTGGCACTCGGTCACCGGACAGAGTCCAAGATCTATTTAAGCTTTTCACACATGAAGAGTGACAACCAGTGACAGCTCACTTCCTCCTCTATTCCTGGTGACGCAGAAACAAACACTAAGAGAAAACTCCAAAGTGTTTTCCCAGAGAGATCTATGGGAAAGTCTGAGGACCGTTGCCAACCACTGTGGGACTGCGGGTTTCCAGTCAGTGAAGTTTGAGGGGGCACTTTTTATCTATCTATATATATATAATATATATATATATATATATGTATGATATATAATATATATATATATGTGTGTATATATATATATATATATATATATATATATATAGTTTTTTCATCAGCGCAAGTTGTATATCAGTGATATGATTATATTAGAAAATACAAACAGTATCATGACTTGGCAACTGGCTACCCCCAATCCCGGCGAATTTGTATTTTTTATTTTTTACTATGATTTGGATAATCCCCCTCCCCTGCCAGTATTTTGACGTTTGAAAATTCTTTATTTTTGTTAAATGAATTGGGGGAGTCTTGATTCATGCGTAGAGTCTTTGTAAAGCCTTTGTCGCCTTTGATTTATTTAATGCATTTAATACATCGATACATTTAATACATTTAATCTAATTTTTTGTAATTTAGAATTTATTTTTAAAGTATTGACTAAATTTTGATTAAATTTAAAATTTCATTACATTTAACTTAATAGATTTAATTCTTTAATACAGTTAATACCCTTAATTTAGTATATTTAATCTAAAATTTAGTTTTACTTTAAGATTTTATTTTAATTAGATTTTGATTAGATGGTCACGAAATTTTAAATTCCGATACATTTTATTTAATACATTCAGTTGAATACATTTAATACTCTAATACATTTAATAAATCGATGGGTTTTTTGGACAGGGAACTTCATACAGTTGAGGGGAGGGTCTGTCTACATCCCAGTGACGATCTTTATATATTTTATTCTGGGTAATATTGGACTACTTTATTTGGTGAGGAGTTTAGGGTGGGCTGAGGAGAGTATTATTGTAGTAAATGGTGGAGTTACGACACCACCCTTCTGATCTCATTCACAATCGTCCTTACCCTTCACCTCTTATTCACTTTCCTCTTCAGAGTGAACGTAGCTTCTCTCCTGGTGGTGGCGCTGTCGGGGAAGATGGAGTACCTGACGGAGGTCCTCCGCCTCCTCCTCCTCCGTCTGGTTAACAAGAGTGTGGGCAGCAAGCACCCGCAGCTGATGCTAAGGAGGACCGAGAGCGTGGTAGAAAAGATGCTGACGAATTGGATGGCTCTTTGCATGTACACTTACCTCAAGGTGCGTGGCCCGCTTCCAGGTTCTCTCCTGTGTAGAGAGTCTTTTAGCAGAGTTCCTTCTTGAATATTTCATTTTTCGGGACTTTGGCAAAGGCTTTCTGGGGTCCCCGTTTTTTTTTTTTTTTTTTTTTTTTTGAGAAAAATGTTAATGTGTTTAAGAATAGCTTTATTAATCCAGAGTATTTTATAGTTATTACAGTTTCCACAAATAATGTATGTATCAACTCAGTTATGTTTGTATATATTTATTTGTTTGATGCGGGATGGGTGAAGAGTGAATTAATTTCTTGGCTTACCACTTCTCAAATAATGAAGTACATGTATGTCTGTATTTATTTTTTTATTTATTAATTAATCTATTTTACTCTGCAATACCCATTCTATTGAATTTTTTTTTTAAAAACCCTTTATGCTAGGTTGGTAGATGAACTAAAGAAATTTAATAAAATCTTACAGTTTTAGTTTTAGAAGAACCTAACTTGTAAATCTTTATAGTATTTATTAGATAAGATGGCAGCCAGAATCATTAAAAAAAATTAAGAAAAAAAATCCTTATGAAATACTCAAATATTTTGTTTTGACTAACGTCATACAATTTTAATCAGTTTGGAGGAACCTACAACCCCACAGAAAAAAAAATAAGAATTAGAATAAAATTAAATAAAGTCACATATGAATATACGTTCTTATATGGCATAAGGTGAGCAAAGGGGGTAGGGTCACTGTCCAAGGATTCTGAACCTCAGCTGCCTTCTTGAGGTTCCCGTTTCTCTTCCTCGCAGGACCATGCCGGACCCTCGCTCTTCTTGCTCTTCAAGGCCATCAAGCACCAGGTGGAGAAAGGACCCGTGGATGCCATCACTCACGAGGCGCGCTACTCCCTCTCCGAGGAGCGCCTTCTCAGGGAACAGATCGTGCACTCTGTAGTGGTGAGTACCCCGCACGAAACGCACAATCGATCCTCTTCCTCTTCCACTTCCTCCTCCTTCTCTTTCTCCTCATTTTCCTACTTTTTCTCTTCCACCTTCCCTTTCTCCTCCTCCTCCTCCTCCTCCTCTTCTTCCTCCTCCCCTTTCCCACTTCATTCTCCTACTTTTTCTCTCCCACCTTCTCTTCCTCCTCCTCATACTTCTCCTTTTCCTCCCCATTCTCCAACTTCTCTTCCACATTTTCCTCTCTTTCTCCTCTTACTTCCCCTATTCCTACTCATTCTCCAACTTCTACTCTTCCACCTCATCATTCTCCTTGTCCTCCCCCTCCTCCTCTTCCTACTCATTCTCTAATTTCTTCTCTTCCATCTCTTCTTCATCCTGCTACTCCTCCTCCTCCCTCTTACTTCTCCTTTTCTTCTTCTTCATTCTCTACATTTACTCTTCCACCACCTCCTCCTCCTTCTCCTTCTTCTCTCTTCCTCCTCCTCCTTCCTCCTCCTCTTCCTCTTACTTCTTTTACTCCTCCTTCTCCTACTTTTCTTCCACATTTTCCTCCTCCTCCTTCTCCTTCTTCTCTTCCTCCTCCTCCTCTTCCTCTTACTTCTCCTTTTACTCCTCATTCTCCTACTTCTCTTCCACATTTTCCTCCTCCTCCTCCTCCTCCTCCTCCTTCTTCTTTTCCTATTCCTCTTACTTCTCCCCCTACTTCGCCTTATCCTCCAAGTATTCCTCCTTTTCCTCCTCGTTTCCCTACTTCTTTTCTTCCTCCTTTCCTTATCCCTCCTTCTCCCTTCTTCCTTTCCTTCACTGCACTTATTTCCTTTCCCTTCATTTCCCTTCCCTTCCGTTCCCCTTTTCTTCCCCTGTTTTCCCTTCCCATCACCCCCTTTATCATCCTTTACCATCCCGCTCCTTCATCTTTCCTTTCCCTACGTGTTTTCTTAACATCGTATGGTCTCCTGTAATTTTACTAAGTCGCCTCAGCATTGATTTCACCTCTTCGACTTTCTTCGCGTCATCATCCTCGCTTTCTGATTTTTACTCCTCTCTTCCCTTCTCTTTCCTTCTCTTCCCTTCTTCTTTCTTCAGTCCTGCTGTTCCATTCAATAGTATTTCCTCGTCTTTCTTCTCTTGTCTTCCATTTTTCTTTGCCTTTTCTTCTTCTTCTTCCTTCACCTTCCTCCCCGTCTCGTCCTCCTCTCGATTCTTCACACTCTACCTCCCACCACTCCCCCTTAATCCCTTTCACCTAACTTATCTCTATCTCGCAAACCTATTCCCCATACCTGTCTTGTCTGGGGAACGATGAACCTGATCATGAATTCGATTGAAAGAAGATGCGATTGCGAAAGGTGACAGTGGACGACAAGATGGAGAGTTTTGCTTGGGGCTTGAGGTCAGATGGTTGGCGGGTGGGGGTGGGGGTGGGGGCGTTGGTGTCGGTTGGGGGGGGGGTTGCCTGCAGGTCACAACCCTTCCAGTGCGTGTTAGGGCAAGCTGGACGCGGGGGGTGCGTAATTATCTCGTGTAAAATATTTTTTTTTATTTGTATAATGGACTTAGCTGAATAATAGCAAATGAAAAAATCATGATAATAAGACATGCAAATATATATTCATGTATACATATTGGTAATGGTAACAATGATAATAATTATGATATTAGAAATGATATTAATGATGATAGTAATATCAGTTATAATAATAATGATAATAACTATAATAACAGTAATGATAATAATGATAATGATGATAATAATAATGATAATAATGATGATAATAGTGATAGTAATGATAATGTTACAGATAATAATGATACTGATAATAATGATAATGATAATAATAATAAATATTAATAATAATAACTGATAATAATAATGATACTTAAAGAAATACATACATACATGCATATATGGAGACATGACAAATATACAGAAACATCACACGTGCACACATATATATCTATATATACATAGAAATGAGACTTTCCTCCATACAATGGGGATAGACGAGACAAAGCATACACGTATAAAAAAAGTACAGGATTATACAGTTGAAGTTCATAGAAAGAGCGGGTGTCAACCCCTTGGGGCTGCACCTTCAGGTGGAATTGAGGGGCTTTTGAAAATGGGCAGTAGGGAGATGTTTGTCTCCGACGTCCATCAACAACAAGAGACCTTGTCTTTTTTTTTTTTTTTTTTTTTTTTAACCCAATTTAATGCCTATTATGATCCCGTCTTCTAGCATAATAAAATAAGCTTGTTTGATTGCCACCTGGGTGAACTCTTACGACTAATTCCGAAAGGGAATATTAGTAATTCCATTAAGAAGTATGTTTTTAATCGGTACACGCTCGCCTGACTCGCATTATCATGCAACGCCAATAATGGACAAAGCGCTGGGAAAAGAATTTACCCACGCACCGCTGCGAACAAAGCGGGATACACCACAGTGATGAGATGTATTTGCAGTTCATTTATTACGCTGTTTTAACAAATAACTTGCGTTGCGCTATTGGTCGGGGTGTTTGTGTGTTATTTTTATTGTTGTTGTAATTGTTATTATTATTATTATTATTGTTATTATTATCATTATTATTATCATTATTATTATCGTTATTATCATTATCATTATCATTATTATTATCATTATAGTTATTATCATTATCATTATAATTTTTATTATTGATTTCATTAACATAATTATTTTCATTATTATTATCATCATGAACAGACTTAGCCCAAGGGCGTGGCGGTGACACCCCTCCAAACTTGGGCCTTTTCACCCAGTATTCACTTTTGGGCCTGTGGCACCCATACCGTACCCCTGAGTGGTATCAAATTGGACTCCACGGCAGCCGTGGACGCCCTCGACCTGTGGGTGATATGGTGGGTAAATCTGAGCAGGTGACCAAAATGACCCAAAATCCAAAAAATCTCAAAGGAGAAACCATACGAATTTTGCCCAAAATCCGAAGGTGACCGATTTGGTCCAAACTTGCCTCACAGGTAGAGAGTCGGACAAAGTACAAAGGAAGGTAGACATGAACAGCCTTAGCCCAAGGGCGTGGCGGTGGCACCCCTCCAAACATGGGACTTTTCATCCATTATTCACTTTTGGGCCTGTGGCACCCATACCGTATCCCTGAGTGGTGTCAAATTGGACTCCACGGCAGCCGTGGACGCCCTCGACCTGTGGGTGATATGGCGGGTAAATCTGAGCAGGTGACCAAAATGACCCAAAATCCAAAAAATCTCAAAGGAGAAACCATACGAATTTTGCCCAAAATCCGAAGGTGACCGATTTGGTCCAAACTTGCCTCACATGTAGAGAGTCGGACAAAGTACAAACCAAGATAGACATGAACAGCCTTAGCCCAAGGGCGTGGCGGTGGCACCCCTCCAAACCTAGGACTTTTCATCCATTATTCACTTCTTGGCCTGTGGCATCCATACCGTATCCCTGAGTGGTGTCAAATTGGACTCCATGGCAGCAGTGGACGCCCTCGACCTGTGGGTGATATGGCAGGTAAATCTAAGCAGGTGACCAAAATGACCCAAAATCCAAAAAATCTCAAAGGAGAAACCATACGAATTTTGCCCAAAATCCGAAGGTGACCGATTTAGTCCAAACTTGCCTCACAGGTAGAGAGTCAAACAAAATATAAATGAAGGTAGACATGAACAGCCTTAGCTCAAGGGCGTGGCGGTGGCACCCCTCCAAACTTGGGCCTTTTCACCCAGTATTCACTTTTGGGCCTGTGGCACCCATTCCATATCCCTGAGTGGTGTCAAATTGGACTCCACGGCAGCCGTGGACGCTCACGACCTGTGCGTGTAATGGCGGGTAAATCTGAGCAGGTGACCAAAATGACCCATAATCCAAAAAATCTCAAAGGAGAAACCATACGAATTTTGCCCAAAATCCGAAGGTGACCGATTTGGTCCAAACTTGCCTCACAGGTAGAGAGTCGGACAAAGTACAAAGGAAGGTAGACATAAACAGCCTTAGCCCAAGGGCGTGGCGGTGGCACCCCTCCACACTTGGGACTTTTCATCCAGTATTCACTTTTGGGCCTGTGGCACCCATACCGTATCCCTGAGTGGTGTCAAATTGGACTCCACGACAGCCGTAGACGCCCTCGACCTGTGGGTCATATGACAGGTAAATCTGAACAGGTGACCAAAATGACCCAAAATCCAAAAAATCTCAAAGGAGAAACCATACGAATTTTGCCCAAAATCCGAAGGTGACCGATTTGGTCCAAACTTGCCTCACAGGTAGAGAGTTGGACAAAGTACAAAGGAAGGTAGACATGAACAGCCTTAGCCCAAGGGCGTGGCGGTGGCACCCCTCCAAACTTGGGACTTTTCACCCAGTATTCACTTTTGGGTTTGTGGCACCCATACCGTATCCCTGAGTGGTGTCAAATTGGACTCCACGGCAGCCGTGGACGCCCTCAACCTGTGGGTGATATGGCGGGTAAATCTGAGCAGGTGACCAAAATGACCCAAATTCCAAAAAATCTCAAAGGAGAAACCATACGAATTTTGCCAAAAATCCGAAGGTGGTAGATTTGGTCCAAACTTGCCTCACAGGTATAGAGTCGGACAAAGTACAAAGGAAAGTAGATATGAACAGCCTTAGCCCAAGGGCGTGGCGGTGGCACCCCTCCAAACTTGGGCCTTTTCACCCAGTATTCCCTTTTGGGCCTGTGGCACCCATACCGTATCCCTGAGTGGTGTCAAATTGGACTCCACGGCAGCCGTGGACGTCCTCGACCTGTGGGTGATATGGCGGGTAAATCTAAACTGGTGACCAAAATGACCCAAAATCCAAAAAATCTCAAAGGAGAAACCATACGAATTTTGCCCAAAATCCGAAGGTGACCGATTTGGTCCAAACTTGCCTCACAGGTAGAGAGTCGGACAAAGTACAAAGCAAGGTAGACATGAACAGCCTTAGTCCAAGGGCGTGGCGGTGACACCCCTCCAAACATGGGACTTTTCATCCATTATTCACTTTTGGGCCTGTGGCACCCATACCGTATCCCTGAGTGGTGTCAAATTGGACTCCACGGCAGCCGTGGACGCCCTCGACCTGTGGGTGATATGGCGGGTAAATCTGAGCAGGTGACCAAAATGACCCAAAATCCAAAAAATCTCAAAGGAGAAACCATACGAATTTTGCCCAAAATCCGAAGGTGACCGATTTGGTCCAAACTTGCCTCACAGGTAGAGAGTCGGACAAAGTACAAAGGAAGGTAGACATGAACAGCCTTAGCCCAAGGGCGTGGCGGTGGCACCCCTCCAAACTTGGGCCTTTTCACCCAGTATTCACTTTTGGGCCTGTGGCACCCATACCGTATCCCTGAGTGGTGTCAAATTGGACTCCACGGCAGCCGTGGACGCCCTCGACCTGTGGGTGATATGGCGGGTAAATCTGAGCAGGTGACCAAAATGACCCAAAATCCAAAAAATCTCAAAGGAGAAACCATACGAATTTTGCCCAAAATCCGAAGGTGACCGATTTGGTCCAAACTTGCCTCACATGTAGAGAGTCGGACAAAGTACAAAGCAAGGTAGACATGAACAGCCTTAGCCCAAGGGCGTGGCGGTGGCACCCCTCCAAACTTGGGCCTTTTCATCCAGTATTCACTTTTGGGCCTGTGGCACCCATACCGTATCCCTGAGTGGTGTCAAATTGGACTCCACGGCAGCCGTGGACGCCCTCGACCTGTGGGTGATATGGCGGGTAAATCTGAGCAGGTGACCAAAATGACCCAAAATCCAAAAAATCTCAAAGGAGAAACCATACGAATTTTGCCCAAAATCCGAAGGTGACCGATTTGGTCCAAACTTGCCTCACAGGTAGAGAGTCGGACAAAGTACAAAGGAAGGTAGACATGAACAGCCTTAGCCCAAGGGCGTGGCGGTGGCACCCCTCCAAACTTGGGCCTTTTCATCCAGTATTCACTTTTGGGCCTGTGGCACCCATACCGTATCCCTGAGTGGTGTCAAATTGGACTCCACGGCAGCCGTGGACGCCCTCGACCTGTGGGTGATATGACAGGTAAATCTGAGCAGGTGACCAAAATGACCCAAAATCCAAAAAATCTCATACGAATTTTGCCCAAAATCCGAAGGTGACCGATTTCGTCCAAACTTGCCTCACAGGTAGAGAATTGGACAAAGTACAAAGGAAGGTAAACATGAACAGCCTTACCCCAAGGGCGTGGGGGTGGCACCCCTCCAAACTTGGGACTTTTCACCCAGTATTCACTTTTGGGCTTGTGGCACCCATACCGTATCCCTGAGTGGTGTCAAATTGGACTCCACAGCAGCCGTGGACGACCTCAACCTGTGGGTGATATGGCGGGTAAATCTGAGCCGGTGACCAAAATGACCCAAATTCCAAAAAATCTGAAAGGAGAAACCATACGAATTTTGCCCAAAATCCGAAGGTGGCCGATTTGGTCCAAACTTGCCTCACAGGTAGAGAGTCGGACAAAGTACAAAGGAAGGTAGACATGAACAGCCTTAGCCCAAGGGCGTGGCGGTGGCACCCCTCCAAACTTGGGACTTTTCACCCAGTATTCACTTTTGGGCCTGTGGCACCCATACCGTATCCCTGAGTGGTGTCAAATTGGACTCCACGGCAGCCGCGGACAACCTCGACCTGTGGGTGATATGGCGGGTAAATCTGAACAGGTGACCAAAATGACCCAAATTCCAAAAAATCTCAAAGGAGAAACCATACGAATTTTGCCCAAAATCCGAAGGTGACCGATTTGGTCCAAACTTGCCTCACAGGTAGAGAGTCGGACAAAGTACAAAGGAAGGTAGACATGAACAGCCTTAGCCCAAGGGCGTGGCGGTGGCACCCCTCCAAACTTGGGACTTTTCACCCAGTATTCCCTTTTGGGCCTGTGGCACCCATACCGTATCCCTGAGTGGTGTCAAATTGGACTCCACGGCAGCCGTGGACGCCCTCGACCTGTGGATGATATGGCGGGTAAATCTGAGCAGGTGACCAAAATGACCCAAAATCCAAAAAATCTCAAAGGAGAAACCATACGAATTTTGCCCAAACTCCGAAGGTGACCGATTTGGTCCAAACATGCCTCACAGGTAGAGAGTCGGACAAAGTACAAAGCAAGGTAGACATGAACAGCCTTAGCCCAAGGGCGTGGCGGTGGCACCCCTCCAAACTTGGGCCTTTTCACCCAGTATTCACTTCTGGGCCTGTGGCACCCATACCGTATCCCTGAGTGGTGTCAAATTGGACTCCACGGCAGCCGTGGACGCCCTCGACCTGTGCGTGTAATGGCGGGTAAATCTGAGCAGGTGACCAAAATGACCCAAAATTCAAAAAATCTCAAAGGAAAAACAGTACGAATTTTGCCCCAAATTCCGAAGGTGACCGATTTGGTCCAAACTTGCCTCACATGTAGAGAGTCGGACAAAGTACAAACCAAGATAGACATGAACAGCCTTAGCCCAAAGGCGTGGCGGTGGCACCCCTCCACACTTGGGACTTTTCATCCATTATTCACTTTTGGGCCAGTGGCATCCATACCGTATCCCTGAGTGGTGTCAAATTGGACTCCACGGCAGCCGTTGACGCCCTCGTCCTGTGGGTGATATGGCGGGTAAATCTGGACAGGTGACCAAAATGACCCAAAATCCAAAAAATCTCAAAGGAGAAACCATACGAATTTTGCCCAAAATCCGAAGGTGACCCATTTGGTCCAAACTTGCCTCACAGGTAGAGAGTCGGACAAAGTACAAAGGAAGGTAGACATGAACAGCCTTAGCCCAAGGGCTTGGCGGTGGCACCCCTCCAAACTTAGGCCTTTTCATCCAGTATTGACTTTTGGGCCTGAGCACCCATACCGTATCCCTGAGTGGTGTCAAATTGGACTCCACGACAGCCGTGGACGCCCTCGACCTGTGGGTCATATGACAGGTAAATCTGAACTAGTGACCAAAATGACCCAAAATCCAAAAAATCTCACAGGAGAAACCATACGAATTTTGCCCAAAATCCGAAGGTGACCGATTTGGTCCAAACTTGCCTCACAGACAGAGAGTCGAACAAAGTACAAACCAAGGTAGACATGAACAGCCTTAGCCCAAGGGCGTGGCGGTGGCATCCCTCCAAACCTGGGCATTTTCACCCAGTATTCACTTTTGGGCCTGTGGCACCCATACCGTATCCCTGAGTGGTGTCAAATTGGACTCCACGGCAGCCGTGGACGCCCTCGACCTGTGGGTGATATGGCAGGTAAATCTGAGCAGGTGACCAAAATGACCCAAAATCCAAAAAATCTCAAAGGAGAAACCATATGAATTTTGCCCAAAATCCGAAGGTGACCGATTTGGTCCAAACTTGCCTCACAGGTAGAGAGTCGGACAAAGTACAAAGCAAGGTAGACATGAACAGCCTTAGCCCAAGGGCGTGGCGGTGGCACCCCTCCAAACTTGGGCCTTTTCACCCAGTATTCACTTCTGGGCCTGTGGCACCCATACCGTATCCCTGAGTGGTGTCAAATTGGACTCCACGGCAGCCGTGGACGCCCTCGACCTGTGGGTGATATGGCGGGTAAATCTGAGCAGGTGACCAAAATGACCCAAAATCCAAAAAATCTCAAAGGAGAAACCATACAAATTTTGCCCAAAATCCGAAGGTGACCGATTTGGTCCAAACTTGCCTCACAGGTAGAGAGTCGGACAAAGTACAAAGGAAGGTAGACATGAACAGCCTTAGCCCAAGGGCGTGGCGGTGGCACCCCTCCAAACTTGGGCCTTTTCATCCAGTATTCACTTTTGGGCCTGTGGCACCCATACCGTATCCCTGAGTGGTGTCAAATTGGACTCCACGGCACCCGTGGACGCCCTCGAACTGTGGATGATATGGCAGGTAAATCTGGACAGGTGACCAAAATGACCCAAAATCCAAAAAATCTCAAAGAAGAAACCATACGAATTTTGCCCAAAATCCGAAGGTGACCGATTTGGTCCAAACTTGCCTCACAGGTAGAGAGTCGGACAACGTACAAAGCAATATAGACATAAACAGCCTTAGCCCAAGGGCGTGGCGGTGGCACCCCTCCAAATTTGGGCCTTTTCACCCAGTATTCACTTCTTTGCCTGTGGCACCTATACCGTATCCCTGAGTGGTGTCAAATTGGACTCCACGGCAGCCGTGGACGCCCTCGACCTGTGGGTGATATGGCGGTTAAATCTGAGCAGGTGACCAAAATGACCCAAAATCCAAAAAATCTCAAAGGAGAAACCATACGAATTTTGCCCAAAATCCGAAGGTGTCCAATTTGGTCCAAACTTGCCTCACAGGTAGAGAGTCGGACAAAGTACAAAGGAAGGTAGACATGAACAGCCTTAGCCCAAGGGCGTGGCGGTGGCACCCCTCCAAACTTGGGCCTTTTCACCCAGTATTCACTTTTGGGCCTGTGGCACCCATACCGTATCCCTGAGTGGTGTCAAATTGGACTCCACGGCAGCCGTGGACTCCATAAACGTGTTGGTGATATGGCGGGTAAATCTGAGCAGGTGACCAAAATGACCTAAAATCCAAAAAATCTCAAAGGAGAAACCATACGAATTTTGCCCAAAATCCGAAGGTGACCGATTTGGTCCAAACTTGCCTCACAGGTAGAGAGTCGGACAAAGTACAAAGGAAGGTAGACATGAACAGCCTTAGCCCAAGGGCGTGGCGGTGGCACCCTTCCGCACATGGGACATTTCATCCAGTATTCACTTTTCGGCCTGTGGCACCCATACCGTATCCCTGAGTGGTGTCAAATTGGACTCCACGGCAGCCGTAGACGCCCTCGACCTGTGGGCCATATTACGGGTAAATCTGAACAGGTGACCAAAATGACCCAAAATCCAAAAAATCTCAAAGAAGAAACCATACGAATTTGGCCCAAAATCCGAAGGTGACCGATTTGGTCCAAACTTACCTCACAGGTAGAGAGTCGGACCACGTACAAAGCAATATAGACATGAACAGCCTTAGCCCAAGGGCGTGGCGGTGGCACCCCTCCAAAATTGGGCCTTTTCACCCAGTATTCACTTCTTTGCCTGTGGCACCCATACCGTATCCCTGAGTGGTGTCAAATTGGACTCCACGGCAGTCGTGGACGCCCTCGACCTGTGGGTGATATGGCGGTTAAATCTGAGCAGTTGACCAAAATGACCAAAATCCAAAAAATCTCAAAGGAGAAACCATACGAATTTTGCCCAAAATCCGAAGGTGTCCAATTTTGTCCAATCTTGCCTCACAGGTAGAGAGTCGGACAAAGTACAAAGGAAGGTAGACATGAACAGCCTTAGCCCGACAGCGTGGCGGTGGCACCCCTCCAAACTTAGGCCTTTTCACCCAGTATTCACTTTTGGGCCTGTGGCACCCATACCGTATCCCTGAGTGGTGTCAAATTGGACTCCACGGCAGCCGTGGACCCCCTCGACCTGTGGGTGATATGGTCTGAGCAGGTGACCAAAATGACCCAAAATCCAAAAAATCTCGAAGGAGAAACAATACGAATTTTGCCCCAAATCCGAAGGTGACCGATTTGGTCCAAACTTGCCTCACAGGTAGAGAATCGGACAAAGTACAAAGGAAGGTAGACATGAACAGCCTTAGCCCAATGGCGTGTCGGTGGCACCCCTCCAAACTTTGGCCTTTTCACCCAGTATATATATATATACATACATATATACACATATATATATACACACACACACACATATATATACACACACACACACACATATATTCTCACACGTGCATGTATGTGAGCGCGTGTGTGTGCTTATACGTACGTGTGTTTGCGTGTATTTGAGCCTCGAACGGGTACCATGTGTGTATAGTTCTCTCTCACTTGTCGAACAACGTTATTGATTGGACGAGTTTACGTGATTAATTGGCATAGTGGCAGCGTCTGTTATTAATTGCTCTCCATCAATAACCGTCATGGGTGTGTGTGGTATGGATGGGGGGTGGTGGGGTGTTGTGGTTCCACCTTAAGCACGTAGTTTAAACTGGAACAGGGAGAACGCGGTTAGGTACGGTCGTCGCCTCGATTAATCACACCTTTGCATTATACAAGCCAGATGCGGGCAGACAAGGCCACCGGGATTCTGGTTAAAGGTGATATATGGCGTAGCCGGTGCTTCGTGCTTCAAAGAAGTACAAAGTCGAAATTCATTTTATATATATGTACACACACACGCGCACACACACACACAATATATATATATATATATATATATATATATATATATATATTACCACACACGCTTTCGCCCCTTTTTCCGCGCACAATTTGGTCCCATTTTTCCTATTACTACTTTTTCTCCTATCGCCCATTTCCCCACCCCCTGCATTTCGCCTCTTTCTCCCTACTCTTTCGACACTTTTTTTCCTATTGTTACTTTCTCTCCTATCGCCACTTTTTTCCACCCTATCATTACTTCCCCCTCTCATCCTGCCACTTTTTACACTCCTTCCATACATAGTCAGTTTCTCTCTCTCTCTCGCTCTTTCTCTTTTTCTTTCTCTTACTCTCTCTCTCTCTCTCTCTCAGCAAAGGGGAAAGATGACTCTGTGTCCTCAGCTTTCGTTCATTTCTTTCCGCGGAGACGCAACTCTCGTATTGGTTTTCGAAGAAGTGCTGCTCATGTATTGGGTTCCCCGAAGAAGGAGTTCTGCATGGGAGTAATCATGGTTTAACCCTTTTGGTAGATTAAAGTCACGTGCCGGCAGCCAGTATAATTTTAAGAGTGGTCAAGAACAATGAAAAGTTGATAGGAGGTTGTTTGATTTCTACAAGCCGCTGGTAACAGTGAAAATTTCAAATAATAACAATTAAAAGCTGATAGGCGTCTTCGAGTAGCCAGTAAAATCAAATAAACAGTAACAGTGAAAAGTTGATGGGAGGTTGTATGACGTCTTCGATCCGCTGGTAACAGTGAAAAAATCAAATAATAACAGTGAAAACCTGATAGGCGTCTTCGAGTAGCCAGTAACAGTGAAAAGATGAAAACAGTAAGTGAAAAATTGATAGAAGATTGTACGAGGTCTTCGAGGAGCCAGTAACAGTGAAAGAATCAAATAAACATTAACAGTGAAAAGTTGATAGAAGGTTGTATGACGTCTTCCTGTCGGTAGTAACAGTGAAAAAATTTAATAGACAGTAACAGTGAAAAGTGAATAGGAGTTTGTATGGCGTCTTTGACTGACCAGTAACAGTAAAACATAAGATAAGTAACAGTGAAAAGTGAATAGGAAGTTGTTTGACGTTTTCGAATGGAAAGTAACAGTGAAAAAGATAAACAAAAACAGTAAAAAAGTTAACAGGTAGCCGTTTGGTGTCATCGAGATTTTAATGCTGTCTCTGGAAAAAAAATAGTTTTGCATTAGTGTGGTACTGTTTCTTCGATGTCACTGTTTGAAAGATATAAGAAAAAAGAGAACAATTGCAGTTGATGCAGATCTTGAGTCCAGTCCAGAGATGATCGAATGTTTGCCCCCCAGGGCTGCACCTCTTGATAGAGATGCGTGTGTGTGTGTGTGTGTGTGTGTGTGTGTGTGTGTGTGTGTGTGTGTATGTGTGTGTGTGAGTGTGTGCGTGCTTCTAGGACGACCACAAACAAGCAGCTACCCGTCGCTGGTCCCTAGAGACAGAAATAAAGGGGAGATGCATCTTGTCCATGCTATAACCCCGTGATGCGCCTCTGCAAGCGCATTGAAATACACTCGTGCATCGCAAGAATAGAGAGTTGCACTGCACTACGCTCGAGTGAGATGCAGGTTAATGTATTGAAATGTAGTTATGGTAATGTCGCGAGCTGGAAGTGGGGTAGCACGGGGAGGCGTTAACCGGCGGCTGGAAGGGGCTGTGGGAGGGCTGATGGCTCCCGCCGGGTGGGACGAGAGTGGCGTGGAAGAGTGGGTGGGTAGGTGGGAGGCGGATGAGGGAGTGTGGCGTGGGTATAGTGCATGCGTGCGTGGTAGATAAAGAATATGAGAGGGCTAAGAGTGAGAATAGGGGATCAAGGTTGTGGGGTTGGATTGTATTATGGGGTATATGGGATAAGGTGATAGAAGTAGTAGGGTGATGGGTAGTGATGCATCTGCAATGTATGTTGTGGGGGCAGAGTAACTAAAGATAGATACATCCTTGTGATGAATTGTGTAAGAGGAACGGTGTTTAACACCAACAATATGCATACCATTACCAGCAAGTGCTTACAGCCCTACACCAACTGCACCACTGGCACTATCATCACTTCTAGAACCCCACACCATCCCTATCACCACTATCACCACCACCTCCAACAACCGCCGACACCGTCACAACCACGAACAGGATTAGGAGTGAAGGTGAGGAGCATGAGGAGGGTTGGGTGGCGCGAGATAAGTGACACGTGGCAAATGTGGACCGTAGACTTCTCTCTATTTTGCTGAATTTCTTGTACAATAATACGAATACATCACTCACTAATTTATTCTTTGAGTCGCACTGTTTTATTCCTGTTGTTACTGGATGCGGTGTTTCATAGTGACCTATGTATTATGTATAAGTTATAATGTAAGCAGGAATAGATATATCTTTCAATACGATTAAAGTGCTTTTAAAGCGACTTCCATTATTCATGGATGGGAAGGGATCACCTGTAACTGCATAAACGCCCCAGCGTTGTCTATTTCTCTCGGTAATATAAAGATTTTGAACTGTGAAAGTTTTGAACTAAATATTCTGTAGAGTTTCTATTTCCTCCCGTGAATTAATAAGAGCTATTGAGGATGTAATTGATCTTTGAAATAAGGTTGGATATTGAAGAAGTATTTTTTGAATATTGGTGCAATACTTAATTCATTTTGGATTTGTATAATTTCGACAAATAATTTGTTTTGATGAGCCCACAAACATTGACAACTAATGCTGTGGCCAATATATATATATATATATATATATATATATATATATATATATATATATATATATATATATATATATACATATATATATGTACATATATATATATATATATATTGATGAATACATGAATTTCCTGCACCTGAATAAAATTTCCTGGCGGCAACAAGAATAAACGTAACTCCGTGCGAATATATGTATGCATGCATGTTTGCATGTATGTATGTATATATGCATGTGTGTTTTTTGTATTCATGCCTGTGTGTGTGTGTGTGTGTGTGCGTGTATGTGTGTGTGTGTATGTATGTATGTGTATGTGTGTGTGTATGTATAAGTAGTATCGGCTAACAAAACAGAAACGAAATCCAAAATGAGAAACAGAACCTGTATCAAAGTTTGACAATATTTCACATGGAACAAGCTTGATCAAGCTAGTGACGGACAAACGCCAAATATGTACGTGTAAAGTGCCAGGCGGATGGTGGAGTAAAAGGTGGGAGGGAGGGAGGGGGAAGCGGGAATATGGAGGTTGTGAGTGGAGGGAGGAAGGAAGAGAGGGGGAGGGACTGAGAGTGGAGACTAAGTTATTCAGGATTTGCTTCGTTTATTTTCACCAGGTGTCGATTTTTTTCCAGAAGACTAAAAAATAGAAATCTTGTAAAATTCAGTCTTTTTTTCCAGAAGACTGAAAAAATATAAATCTTATAAAATTCAGATTTTTTTTTTTTCGTATTTTCATGTTAATTTTTACAGTCTGCGATTGTTATTCTTCCATCGTGTTTTACTATAAATTTTGTTCTTTAATAATTAATCAGTCAGCTTCTGCTGGGAACCAGCAACTTCAATAAATTCGGCATCAGCCATTGGCTTGGGTTACCATTCAGAGAATAAATGTTTTCCTGTCTCATGTAGTATCGTTTTAGCAAATCGCCGTAAATTTAGAATAGGACAGAAGTATAGATCGAATGCTGAGTGGTATGTAGATATACCCAGGTCAAGAACAGATTTAGTAAAAGTATGTTTTGTTCGGTGTAATTGTTAGCCTACCACAGCCATTTGGTGTGTGATGCGCATCATAACTGGCGTTGATAGGTTCGGTTGAAATGATTAGCCTCGTAGTTTGCAGCTCGAAGCAAAACAACCCAGTTCAAAAACAAAGAATTAGTGCTGTAGACAACCGTTTCACGATCATCATTTATCCATGAACGATCATCGCTGAGCGATTTTTGTTGCTGTCCAGAAGAGTCTGTTTGGAGATGACATGAGCACAGAATTAATCAACCCATCCCCGGCCATCTTTGTTACCCAAGTTGGACCCCGGAGGTGATTAGAATACCCTGACGACAACAAGAATACAAGGGACAGTACCACCCGGGATGGAAGGGGCTAATCGAGAAGAGGTGTAACTCTTGTGCTACTGAGGAGATGAATAAAATAGCCTGGCGATAGACAGTATATAGAAGAAAAGTGCCGTCTGGTAAGGAAGGGATTTCCACAGAAAACCATTTTTGTTGTGGTCTGAGTTGAGTTATTTCCTACATAACGTGAATACTACCATCCATGAGACTGCCATTAGAGATGATATAATGAACTTGCACATTATGTAAAAAAGGAATAATTCAATTAATTACTCAGTTCATCCCAAAAGTGAGCAAAAAGGGGGGGTAATTAATGTTGAAACTACGTGATTATTACTGTCGAAATGGCTAATGGACTGGAGCTGCATATGATCAGAAATTTAATTCAAAATCGAATCTGGTACAGTTTGTGCGAAATGTGATGACATAACTCGACTAGTCCTCCATTGTGCATATAGGCCCCTCCCCCTTGTTTCAAAGCCCCTCCCCTTTGTTGCCGTTAGGCCCCTCCTTTGCTGCTACTGAGAGGTTCTTCCTAAAAGATAAAAATTTAACTCCTCAGTTTCATAAATACATGATATCGGCAACGTTCATAGATATGTAACATTCTTTGCATTCCGAGAGACAGCCAGTCAGGTGAGATCTATGCAGAGGGGAGTGGCTTCTGTGCAAAATTGAAAGACAACGAGTAAAGACTTGTAGGAGTTGTTGTAGCCTGTCATAATAGACTATGGACACCTGCTCCACCTCTATGTTCGAGAGTGTGTTCTCTTCTGTCACAATGGCGTACACTACACGGGTAGTGTATGCATGTAGTATAGAGGTCTTGGGCTGGCTTCTTTTTTGTGGTTCACCACGGTCTTAGATCACGTGTTGGACACTTGATCGATAGCTATTACCCTCCCGGATGAGAACTCAGAGCTCATATATGGCACTATGCTGTGACCTTACACACACACAACAAAGACACACACACACACACACAGACACACACGCACAAACACACACACTCCCAAATGCTTGCCCACCAGAGTTAGAATACCGGGTCACATTGCAGTGATGCCGAAATTTTCAGCCATGGGCGGGACACGGACTCGAATTTCTGAATTAGTGATGCAGTGCGGTGTGTGTACTCATTCGTCCGGGTGCAAATCTGTGTGTATGCATATAGGTGTGTGTGTGTGTGTGTGTGTGTGTGTGTGTGTGTGTGTGTGTGTGTGTGTGTGTGTGTGTGGATTTGCAGATTCAAATACGACTAATTATTCATTAAAGTAAAGGAATTTTTTTCGTTCCCGCAATGACTTGGTTGTACCATGAGTTGCCTATTTGCATTTTACATTGCAAATTATTTCCCACAAGTTTCAAATTAGTCATAATGATAATCACTGTTGCGACATCGTTCCCACGTCATTTCAAATTATTTTTTCTTTCAAGTCAATACTCTAATTACCATTACTTTTATTACTATGTCCCTTATTATCTTCTTCATCGGTTATTTATATACGAGTACATCTCAGGAATTACCTGTATTCACAGGTATAATTACTGTGGACACTGTATTCACAGTTACTATGTTCTTGGAGTTCTATTACTATGTTACTACCTTTAACACTCTTTATTACCGCAAATTTCTCGTTTTCCATTACCCACAGTGTATTATTACATCATAATCATAATGCTACTACGTAATTGCTTTTAAATTAGGTGTTATATAGTACGTACATTTGGGTAATTAAGTTCATAGGCCCTTTGCGTATTTGCATCTGTAGTGAAAGGCTTTTCGTGTGAAATTGTAGATCTCTGGTTGTCGTAGATACAGTGAGGTGTAATGATAAAACCTAATGTCAGGAGATTTATTTTTAAATGAAATTTTGTAACTAAAAATACCTTCTTGGTGTTGATTATATCACAACCATTTGGTTTGTCCCATGCATGAGACTTCAGGGGTGCAAGAGTGTGATTTGGTGATAATTCGAGTGAATTAATTGATAACTACTATGTGTTTATATACCAAGAGCTTTTTCCCCCTTATAAGGAGGGTAGCCAAGCCAAAGGCACGTATCAATTTCCACCCACTCCACTCCCATCCACCACCCTCTCCCCCTCTCATCTTAGCTCCTCTTGGATGAAGGATCATTAACTTCATCATTAATGAAGCTTCCTCCCCCAAGCTGAATAAAATACCCTAACGCTAGCCAGAACCAAATGCTTAAAGTTCGCCATCGTAGCGAAGAGGATACGATGAATAATATAACTTTTAAAGTCATGTTCACACTAGCGGTTTTAACCGCGGCGGTTTTATTAGTGTAAGTCACTATTGGTGTTCACACACAACCGCGCAGTTTTTCTTTGACTATGCAACAACGCCGCGGTTTCCGCGCGGTTCATACCGCTTGTGTGAACAGGGCCCGATTAACGTGAACCTGAATAAAGGCTTTAAAGCGTTTCACTATAGCGAAGGAGGTATATATGCGTAGGAACCATAGTGGAGAGCCAGACAGTGGAATTTCATTATCTTGTTTATTTCTATAGTGAAGAATTATAGTACGGTCAAGTCGCTGACGTCACGATGGTGTGGTGGTTAACGAGTGTGCAAGACTGTGGTGTTACAGTTGTGGTGGTGTGGTAGTGGTGGTAGTGTGTGGTTGAAACATCGATAAAGTGATGTGGATTATAAGAGGATATAACTCGGTTGGTGGATTGGTATGCTATGGTGAAATAGTTGGTTGGATATGGTTATGATAATGATGGTGATGGTGGTAATGGCGGTGGTGGTAGTATTAATAATGGTCGTGGTGATGTGGTGATAGTGGTAATGGTCGTGGTGATAGTAGTGATGGTGATAGTGTAGGAGATTTATTATACAGAAAGAAACCGTAGGTGAGGCTGACAATAGTGATGGTGGTGAAAGAGGTGGTGGAGGTGTTTGTGGTGGTGGAAGGAGGAGAGGGCAGTGGTAAGGGGTAGGAGATAGGGTGGTTGGGAGAGATTGGGGGGAGGGATTAGGTAGGGGGGAGGAGAAAGAAAGAGAGAGGGAAGTGGGGGGGGTATGGGGTGACAACGTAGTGGTAAAATTACTTGTCCTGATGATTCCCCTGAGAACAACTCGAGCGTCAAGGGCCTGGACAGCTTCGTGACAGCTGGGCGGGGAAGAAAAGGGACCGCAGCAGTTGTGGTTAAATTGTAGTGCAGCTGACGAGGATGGGAGGAGGAGGAGGGAGGATTTAGTTTGAAGCTGATGCAGGATGATGAAATTGTGGAAACTAATGTGAAATTGTTGTGTCGGGAGCCAAGAGGGAATTTTGCCGTGGCGGAGGTTGGGAGGGAAGAGGTGGGGGAAATAGGGGGTGGAGGGTGGGAGGAAGAGGAAAGAAGGGGAGAGAGGAGGAAAGGGAGGAGGAAGAGGCGTGCGAGGAGTAAGGTGGATTTTGTTGGGTACGAGGGCGGGAAGTGCAAGGAGAATGAAAGGAGGAGGAGAAAGAGGACGAGGAGAAGAAGAAGAAGGAGGAGAAGGGGAGGTAGGAGGAGCAGGTGGGGGCGGGGTTAGAAGAAGGAGGAGGAGGAAGAGGAGGAGGAAGAAGGGGAGGGAGATTGGGCAGGCGATAGAACCATTAATCAAGAAAGGCTTTGGGTTCTCCTTGTCAAAGTGATGTCACTAAGGTAGATGAAATAGGCCGACGGCAGACAAAGGGAAAGGATAAGGACTCTTCGGTATGTAAGGGGTGGAAAGAGAAGGCGGGAAACCCATAATGTAATGAAACATGAAGAAAGAAAATCGATAAAGAGAGAAAAGAGGGGTCGTAGGGAAAAAGAGGTCTGTGTGTAAGAGGGGAGAGAGAGAGAGAGAGAAAGAGAGAAAGATAACGAAGGGGCGTGTCCTCGTCTGTCTGTCTGTCTGTCTGTCTGCCTTAGGATGATTGATTAGGTGAGATTAAACAAATAAAAAGAAAAACATGCAGAATCACAGAATTAAGAATAATGATATTAAGCGAACGCAAAGAATCCGGAGTTTTCAGACGAAACATTTAGGGAGTCAGACCACCAGAACGATGAGAAATGAACGAAAGTCAAAGAGAAAATGCAGCGTGAAGGAGACGTAGAGGACGTGAAATGTAAAGCGAAATAGATTTATGATAATAGTGAGCCATTGAAGTGGAGAGTTGAATGTATAGTAATAGTAATAAAGGTAATAGAAATAATAGACTTTTGTATCGTAAATGTTTCGTCGCTTTTGATAGTATAAATATATATTTTTGAATTGTGCCGTCTCACTGATTTAGTTTAGACAAGGGGGGGTTGGGGGTAGGGGATTCTGTGTTATACGAAATTTTAATGAAATTCTCATAAGTTAATCTTACAAAAAAATCCAAATTATCGAGGAACCAACGCTTACTGTATGTTCTTGGGAAGGGGATATGTACTGTATACATATATATATATATATATATATATATATATATATATATATATATATATATATAATAGTATGTGTGTGTGTGTGTGTGTGTGTGTGTGTGTGTGTGTGTGTGTGTGTGCGTGCGTGCTTGTGTGCTTGATTCACAATGGTCTTGGATCACGTGTTGGACTCGTGATCGAGAGCTATTTCCCTCACGGAAGAGAGCTCAGAGCTCGTATATGACCGATCTGCGGGTAATGCAGTGACCTTACACGCACACACACACCCAACTCCCCACCCACGAGAGTTGGAGTAACAACCCGCAGCGCAGCGGAACTGAAATTATTTCAGCCCTGGGCGGGTTTCGTGACAGTCAGGAACTCTACCAACTGCGCCACGAGTGTGTGTGTGTGTGTGTGTGTGTGTGTGTGTGTGTGTGTGTGTGTGTGTGTGTGTGTGTGTATTCACCTCGGATCTGCTGCAGTGTGTGTGTGTGTGTGTGTGTATGTGTATGTGTGCATATATCGCTGCAATTCACAAAGACGCGTAAAAATAAATTTGCAGAAAAACCACTGGGAAATAAGAAACTTAGTCCGAACTATTTCCTGTTTTAATACAAAAATAGACGAAAACGTTCGGACTAAGTTTCATATTTCCCAGTGGTTTTTCGGCAAATATATATATTTGTATATATATATATATATATATATATAGATATTTATATATATATATATATATAATATATAAATATATATATATATATATATATATATATATATATATATATATATATATATATATATGTGTGTGTGTGTGTGTGTGTGTGTGTGTGTGTGTGTGTGTGTGTGTGTGTGTGATTCATCATTGTCTTGGATCACATGTTGGACTCGTGATCGACAGCTATTTCCCTCCCGGATGAGAGCTCAGGGCTCATATATGACTGATCTATGGGTAATGCTGTGACCTTACACGCACACAGACACATGCAACTCCCCGCCCACGAGAGTTGGAGTAACAACCAGCAGCGCAGCGATGCTGAAATTATTTCACCCCTGAACGGGATTCGAACTCTGACCGCTGTAGCAGCGGTTGTGAACGCTACCACTGCGCCGTCGAGTCGTGTGTGTGTGTGTGTGTTCTTTTTCCTTTCTTACCTCTTTTTTCAGATTCTAAGTTGTACAAAATTTTGAATAAAGTATATGTTAACCATGAAAACAAGATCCAAAATATGGATAACGGGGTAATGAAGATGTATTTAATCAAGTAACTCACGTTTCTATCGTTGAAGGCAACATAGCACCAAAGTGGAGAGGTTTAAGCAAGATAACAGAACAGAGGGAGAGTAAAAGGATTAGCCTATTGTTTTTTTCATGTGCGTGTGTGTAGTTCACCATGGTCTTGGATCACGTGTTGGGCTCGTGCTAGGCAGCTATTTCCCTCCCGGAAGAGAGCTAAGAGCTCATATATGACCGATCTATGAGTAATGCTGTGACTTAACACGCACACACACACACCCAACTCCCCGCCCACGAGAGTTGGAGTAACGGGTCGACGCTCAGCGATACTGAAATCATTTCAGCTCTGGGCGGGATTCGAACTCGGACCGCTGTAGCAGCGGTTGCGAATGCAACCAGTGCACCGTCGAGCCGTGTTTGTGTGTGTGTATTTACCTAGTTTACCTAGTTGTGTTTACCTAGTTGCATTATACGGAAAAGAAGCTATGCTCGTAGTGACCCGTCTTTGTATCTTTCAGCACCAAGTTTGTTCTTAAATTCTTTTATAGTATTTTCACACACTGTTGCCTCATCTAATTTATTCCAGATATCCACCACTCTGTGTGTGTGTGTGTGTGTGTGTGTGTGTGTGTGTGTGTGTGTGTGTGTGTGTGTGTGTGTGTGTGTGTGTGTCTGTGTGTGTGTGTGTCTGTGTGTGTGTCTGTGTATGTATGTTTTAGTCTAATCATAAAGAATGTTGATCCACGTCGTACGTGGGAGTGTCACCAAAGCCACTGAAATATTGATTGCATCAAAGATACAGTCAATACCCAATACGTAGGGAGAGAGAGAGAGAGAGAGAGAGAGAGAGAGAGAGAGAGAGAGAGAGAGAGAGAGAGAGAGGGGGAGAGAGATGGGGAATGAGAGAGAGAGGGAGTGAGAAAGAGGGAGGGAGAGAGAATGAGAAAGAGAGGGAGAGAGAGAGAGAGAGAAAGGAGAGAGAGAGAAAAATTGAGAGGGCGCGCGAGAGAGAGTAGGGGGAAGAAGTAATAGAAAATGTATTGAGGTTTTTTTTTATCACAAGTGGATTACGAATTTAACAAATGAAAATAGACCAGACCCGGGTCGACCAGCGCCCGAAAAAAAAATAAAATAAAACGAATTGATAGAATATTCGAAAGAAGAGAAAAAGAAATCGAGGAATGCAAAGAGAGGTGAAACATAAGGTAAAAGAAAGACGGGGGGGGAGCGAATATAATTTGATAAACGATGGGAGAAAGGAGGTGAAGGAGGGGAGGGAAGAGGAGTACAAGGGAGAACGGAGAGACATTTTTCTCCTGAATTCGCCCTTCGACAGAAGAAAATTTCTCTTGTTTCAGGAAGAAAGAAATATATAAAGTCTGTCAACGTATTGAAAGAGGAGGTATAGTGATGAAAGACACCATTTAAGGGTATTGGATTCTAAAAATGGGATTGGATAATTCTCAATGGGGTTTGATCCTTCTTAATGGGGTTGGATTCCTCTTAATGGGGTTGGATTCCTCTTAAAGGATTCCGAATCCTTTAAACAGGATCCAACCACCTTATGAGATATCCAACCCCTTCTTAAGAGGAATCCAATTTTATTAGAAAGGATCCAAACTCTTTAGCTTAAAGTGCAGAAAGAGGACTTACCCTTGACTACTACGGGATTCCTCTTGAACTAAATAAAACTGTAGGCGGTAACCAGAATAAAAACATTAAATAGGCTAAACCCGATTCACGAAGGCTCAACTTAGCAAAGGCGATTTAACCAAGATAGCTTGATTTTATATTTCCGAGGGATTCCTCCTAAACTGAATAAAATTGATTGGCCTTAGACAGAAGAAGATTAACTTCTCTTTTTACCTTTCGAGGGGGTGGGGATGTAATAGAGATGAATAGAATAGCCTGACGGCATCAGGAATGCAGGGGAAAGTACCGCATGGCAAGGAAGGGGGTACAAGACAATCGTGACGGGAACGATAGGAAGGATTGAGTGAGAATGACATAATTAAGAATTGATGTCAAATGCGAATGGAGAAAGAAATGTAAAAAACAAAGGGGGTGGAGGGAAAGAGTGAAAGGAATTTAATTTGTAGTCCTGAAAAGAGAGTATGAGAAGAGAGTAAAGAGAAGAGAGGAGACAAGATGAAAGGGACAAGAGAGGCAGAAAGAGGACGAAAAGGAAAATAAGACAAAGGAAAGGGAGAAATGAGAGGAAAGGGAGAGCGGGGAAAGAGTAAATAGCAGTAGAAAACAAAAATGGAACCTTAGATGATTATACACTATTTCCAAAAGGACGCGCAATTTTCCTCATTAGTACCTACACACCTTTCCTCAGTGGAAGTCTCTTTTTAAGGTCATAATTCATAGCTCATTTCAGGACCGTCGGTCTGTCTCCTGGGAGATGATACAGCCTTTGTATATATATATATATATATATATATATATATATATATATATATATATACAATATATATACATATATATATATATATATATATATATATATATATACACACACACATATATATATATATATATAATATATATACACTGAATGGTTCCCATTGATCAATTAATATCTTTTTTCAACCACAAATCACTTTTAATTCCATGCCATCGCAGTCGAGACTGAAGAATCGCTCGATGGAGGCATCCGTTGGAAATTGAAACGTGGACGAGCCGAGGATTCGAACCCAGCTAACCTATAACAAAGTTTCAGTGACTTAAACCAATACGCTATATATGTTGACGAACGGGTTTTCATATAATGGGATGGGGTTGATGGGGAAAAGGGTGGGAGTCTGCTCATACTTTTTCATCAACCTCTTCTAACCTCTAACTCCAGCCTCAATCTCAACCTCACCCCAACCTCAATCCGACCTAAATCCCATCTCAACTCCACTTCGGTCCCATTCCAACTCCCATCCACCAGCCCCAACCACCACCTCAGCATCAACCCCAACCCCGAATATAACCCCAAAACCACCAACCCCAACTGTCTCCCTAACCCCCAATCACCACTTCAACTCCCAACCCCAAATACAATTCCCAACTTCCACTAACCCCAACCACCACTTCAACTCCCAACCCCAAATACAACCCTTTACCACCACCAACCCCCAACCTCCAATCCTTAACCCTAGTCTCACCTCTTGAGAGGGCAGATACAGGGCATAGTGGAGTGAAAAATAATTACCGCGAGCGAAATGCAATTGTAAGGGAAGAGGGAAAATATGTTGTTATATTTTTTCCGGAGGATTTCGACTGGTTAGTTAGGTTAGATTAGGTAGGTCAGGTGAATAGGTTAGGTTAGTTTAGGTTAGGTTGGTTAGTTAAGATTAGGTAGGTTTACGTTAGAACGTTAGATAGGTAGGTTAGTTTAGGTTAGGTAGGTTAGTTTAGGTTAGGTAGGTTAGTTAAGTATAGGTAGGTTAGTGTAGGTTTGATAGGTTAGTGTGGGTTTAATAGGTTAGTTTACGTTGGATAGGTTAGTTTAGGTTAGGTTAGGGAGTTAGGCTAATTTAGGTAGGTTAGTTTAGATTAGGTGGATTAGGTTAGGGAGGTATGTTAGGTTATTTTAGGTTAGGTTAGAGGGGTAGGTTAGGTTAAATATGTTAGTTTAGGTTAGATCAGCATATTCCCGATAACCATTTTCTTGATTAAAAAGGAAAATGTTTGAGAACAGATTTCTGATTAATCTTAATAAAAACACGAAAATGAAAAAAGTACATCTATTTTTGTATGTGCGCATTATTCTTACGATACGCATGCGTCAACGCCTTATTTATTAAAGAAATGCTTCTTATTTTTTATTTTTGATGAAAAAATGAAAAAAAAAATGCAAGAGGAAGGAACTGAGCATCGACGGCGAAGAACGCGTTCTTACATTCGAGAATGGGAGAGGTACGTCCAGAGGAGGCGAGAAAGAGCGAGAGAATGGGAAGAATGAATTGTTCCACTTCAAGACGGGTGGACGTTGAAAGTGGAAGAACGAAAAGGAGTAACGAGAAAGAGGGTCGGGTTGGGAGGGAGAGAGGGTGAGGAAAGGAGGAAGTGGGATAGGCGAGATGGGGAGGAAGTTGTGTATGAATGGGTAGTGAGGAAGGAGTGAAGGAAAGAGGAAGTGGGGGTGAGAAGGGGAGGAAGTATGGGGAGGATAGTGTGAAAGAGGGGGGTAAGGAAGAAGAGAAGGTGAAAGAAGGAGGAATTGGGGGGTTGAGATGGGGAGGAAGTTGGGGCAGGATGGGGAGAAAGATGGGTTGATTTTGGGAGGAAGAGAGGGCGAGGGAAGGAGGGAGTTTTGATAAGATAGGGAGTATGGGGGAGGATGGGGAGAAAAGGGGATTGAGTCTAGGAGGACGAAGGGTGAAGAAAGGAGGAGGTGGGAGGTGAAATGGGGAGGAAGTCGGGGTAGGATGGGGAGAAAGAGAGGGAGGGGTAGGGAGGAAGGGGAGAGGGAGGGGAAGTGAGGAAGAAGTTGGGGTGAGATGGGGAGAAGAGAGCTCAAGGTTGGGGGGGAAGAAGGAAGTGTAGTGGGGGAGAGAGGGATGGACTGGCTTGTACAAAAGAACAAAAATCCGTTAGATGATTTTATTCTGGTTGATAACAAAATTTCCTTACAGCTAATGGATGGGCTTCGGACTGAAAGAGGTGTTGACGGGCCGAGACCCCCCCCCCTTCGCCCTTTTCCTCCTTCTCCTCCTCCTCTTCCTTCATCTCGGTTGCATAAAAATGTCTGTTCTTAACTTAAATAAAACCCATGAGGTGTGTCACTGAATTGAAGAGGTTTAGTGGGACCGAGGTGGATTATGTGGGGAAACAGAAGTAAGCTAAGAGTAACGAGGAGAAAGAAACAAAATGTGGAACGGTAAGCGTGGAAATGGAGATAACAAGGAGAGAAGGAGGAGGATTGGAAGTAGAACAAAGGTTGAGAAAGTGAATAGCGAGAGAGAGAGAGAGAGAGAGCAGGTAGGATAAGGGTAAATGTAGGCGAAGAATTCAGAAGCAATTATCATAGAAGATCGAGACGCAAGACATATTTACAATGAGAGGTCGGAGAGTCCCATTCAGAAAGGGTCTTCGGGTAATCTTCTTCTCAAAATTTTGGTTTTGATACTCTAAGGGACGCCATGCAGAAACACTGTAAGGGGATCGGTGATAAAAAATTTGAATGGGTTTCTTTAAATGGTAAAAAAAAAACACAATTTTGACCTAAAGATTACTCGAAGAGCCTCTTCAAGAAAAAAAGGTGGCTTCAAGCTTCTGGTCTGTGACCTCTCGTCTGGAAAAGGAGAAGGTTATGAAACACAGCCTCGGAGGGGAGAAGGAAAACTGGTTTCAGAGCTCAGAGGTGAAAAAGGATGAAGACTGTCGTAGAAAGAGAGAGAGAGAGAGAGAGCTCAGAGTTTCAGAGAGAGTTTCAGAGCTCAGAGGTGAAGAAGGATGAAGACTGTCGTAGAAAGAGAGAGAGAGGGAGAAGGGTGCTGTGAAGTGCAAAGAAACGAATGAAATAACCTGGCGGCAGCCAGAAGAAAAGGAAAAGTACTACTCGATACGGAAGGAGTTACTTGCGATGGACCGTAACCCCATCACTACTGAGGCTACAACGAAAACGAATGAAATCGCCTGGCGACACACTAGGCTAGCATGCTACTTGCAGTTGCTATTTCGAGTAGAAACGACTTGGGTTACAATATTCTAGACTTCCGTAAGAACATCACAAGAACATGTCTAACACACACACACACTCACACACACACACACACACACACACACACACACACACACACACACACACACACACACACACACACACACACACACACACACACACACACACACACACACGCGTGCGTTATAGCATTGGGAAATGCACGCCCAGGCTTAACTACGAAGGCAAAGCCAGTGGTACGCAAGAAATGACTTGCAAAGCTCTTCTTTGCTGTTCGCTTGGATACTCCGCGTCCATATTAAAAAGAAAAAGAGAGAGAGAGAGAGAGAGAGAGAAGACGAAGGAGAAGAAAAAAATATATATCTTCCAGGACGCCTGGTTTCCTCGTGACGTTGAGGTAAAAGAGTCTTCACCATCGTGGGGGAATCTCAAGAAGCACCCAAAGAACGATTCCGAAAAACTGAAGTTTGATTCCTAAATACATCTTGCATATCGCTCAGGCCATTTCGTATTTCTCTTCTTTTTTTTTTCGTTTTTCTTTCTGTCAGTTTTCGTTGTTTTCTGATTTATACACGACTTTTTGTTTGCAGACCATCCATTTGATGAACGAAGAAGCACACTACGAGAAAATCCCGTATACTACACAACAAGTACGTTGTTGGCAAGGCTTGGGTGTTTGTCCGTTTTCTTCGGTTTGGTCCTTAGACCAAAAGTCTGTCCCTCTTGTTATCTTCAACCAGTAACTGAATCGCTTTAAGTATTTTGGATTCAGCGACTGCTTATATGAGCTTTCCTTTGCGTCTTCTACAGGCTTGCCTAACTGGCGTTGTGCTTAGCTTTGCTTTTATCATTTATTTATTCATTTATTTATTCATTATTGTGCGCGCGGTTCTGGCTTCCGTCAAATGTGAGTCTTTCTTTGTGACGTCATGTCGTCTTCGTACTCATACACGCCTTTCATTTGTTTTGCTTAATTTTGCCCTCCATGTTTTTCTTGTTTCTATTCATGTTTATTTTTATACCTTCTTCCTCCTTTTCGTCTTTTTCTTCTTCTTTTCCTTCTTCTTCTTACTCCTTTCGATGAAATGGTTTCGTGCTTTCTGTGAAGCTTTCAGCGTATGAGTGGTGTTCTATACATTATCTCACGTATGAAAATACACACACGAGCGCGCACACACACGCACGCACATATAAAACATATACACAAACATAAACACACACGCACACGCACATATAAACGCACACGCACGCACATATTAACACACATGCACAAACACATTCGCACACATAAAGACACATTAACAAGCACACAAAGTAATATAAAGAAAAATGTCCACGGAGACAGGCGAACTGGTAGTCGTACAGACGCGAAACGATAGTGTTGCATCTGGTAGATCCACACTCCCCCCACGATTGCTATTGCTTGCTAAAGCTGTCACAGGAACCATCAAGAGCGTGAGTTGCACTGTGGTCGTTGCTGTACCCTTCACATTCGGCACGGCGTCAGACCAGACGCTGATACTGAAAGAAACTCATCGGAGCTGAATAAAATGGCGTGTGTGTGTGTGTGTGTGTGTGTGTGTGTGTGTGTGTGTGTGTGTGTGTGTGTGTGTGTGTGTGTGTGTGTGTGTGTGTGTTTCACCTTGGTCTTTGGATCACGTGTTGGACTCGTGATCGACAGCTATTTCCCTCCCGGAAGAGAGCTCACAGCTCGTATGACCGATCTATGGGTAATGCCATGACCTTACACGCACACACACACCCAACTCCTCGCCCATGAGAGTTGGAGTAACGACTCGAAGCACAGCGATACTGAAATAATTTCAGCCCTGGGCAGGATTCGAATCAGGTACCGCCGGCACCGTCGTATTGACAGTCTGGTACTCTACCAACCGCGTCACCGAGTGAGTGTGTGTGTGTGTGTGTGTGTGTGTGTGTGTGTGTGTGTGTGTGTACACTGAACCTAACACAACAGTATTTCTACCAGTATTAATCTTCTTCCTACTAGTCTCAGTGTTCCTGAAAATAGTTCGCGATTCAGAAGCTGACTGCTTCTCCAATTTCGACGTTTCGGTTACAAAGAGACATTGTCAGGAAACTATAAAAACTCGGGCACACACGGACACAAAAGACAAGTTAGACTACAGGATAGGTTACGGTTTAAAAATACGCGTGGATTGTCAGGAGGTTTTCGTGACCTGAAAAGATGGCTTTAATGTAAGGAGCAGGAACGAGCAACTGAAGAGTATTTCTTAGTTGGATTAAAAATAAACTTGGGAAGAGATTGTTCCTTTACATGTGGCAGAAGTAATGAATAAGGCTATAGCAAGGTTAGATGTGTGTTTGTGTATATGCGTGTGTGTGTATGTATGTGTGTGTGTGTGTGTGTGTGTGTGTGTGTGTGTGTTTATTTACCTAATTGTAATATACGAGTTCGGAGTTGTGCTTATGAGGTCCTGTCTGTTTGCCTCCACTCACCAAAATTTTGCCTTGTGTGTGTGTGTGTGTGTGTGTGTGTGTGTGTGTGTGTGTGTGTGTGTGTGTGTGTGTGTGTGTGTGTGTGTGTGTGTGTGTGTGTGTGTGTGTGTGTGTGTGTGCGTGCGTGTATGTGTGTGTGTGCACGTGCGCACACCTATGCGTGACCCTGTAACGAACGCGCTTGCTCTCCACGTTCGTGAGATTTACTTCCTGTGTCGACTCCACGCGTGGTTCTGTTGACGACATCCCGCCCGCCCGTCCTCAAGTCCAACCAACAGCTCCCGCTGTCGCGTTATCACGCTTCACCGAGGCCTTATCACCTCTTGACGGCCTTCCTTCATCCTTCCATCACGTGCCTATCACCTCCCGTGTTATCTTACCTCGCTGCCTCTTATCACGTCCACGCCTAACTTGTCTCTATCAAGGTGATGTCTCATCCTTCCTTTCTATTGTGTCTTCGACCACGCAGCCTTCAGTGCTTCTCCAAAAGCTGAATAAAGTCCCAAGGCTTGCTGTCTTCCACATGGAGGCTTCGTCTGATTAAAATCGCCTGGCATTATTCAGAAGAAAGAAAGAAGAACGCCATTAGGATGAAAGGATCATCATTTTCCAAATGTGTCAGAAAAAGAAAATGAATACGATCGAAATTTTGAGCTGGCCACAGGCTTAGAAAAGAGACAATTATATGTTTCCCCCATCATCTTCGTTCTCCCTCCCCCTTTCCTTCCCTCTTTCCCACACTCCTACCTTGAATATTTCCTTCCCTCCTCTCCCTCTCTTCCTCCTTTTCTTCCTCCCTTTCTCCTCTACCTTTCATTCACTTCCTAATTCCATCCCTTCTTCCCTTCTCCATCCTTCCTACCCTCCCCTTTCCTCCCTCATTCTTTCCCATTTTCTTTGACTCCTTCACTTTCCCTTACTCATTCCTTCCTTTCTTCCCTCTCTTTCTATTTCCTTGCTCCTCTTCTCCTTCCTCTTTTCCTTCCTTTCTCGTTGCCTTCCACTTTCCCTCCCTTCTCTCCACCCTTCTTCCTTTCCTTCTTCCATCCCTGCCTTCCACCTTCCCTCCCTTCCTCCTCTCCCTGCCTTCCACCTTCCCTCCCATCCTCCTTCTCTCCCTGCCTTCCACCTTCTCTCCCATCCTCCTTCTCTCCCTGCCTTCCACCTTTCCTCCAATCCTCCTTCTCTCCCTGCCTTCCACCTTCTATCCCTCCCTCTTTCCCTCTCTCCATGCTTCCCTTCCTTCCTCCCACCTTCCCTCCTTTCCTCCCCTCCCTCCTTCCCTTCCTCATTCCCTCCCTTTCCTCCCTCCCTTCCCCTTCTTCCGTTCCTTTGATTGGTGACTTCGAGCGAAGTGCGATGACCGTCCTCCTCTTCTTCTCCTCCCGCAGGCGGTTCTGGTGGTTGGCGACGACGGGGAGAAGGCCCAATGCCGCGTCCTCGACTGTGACTCCATCAACCAGGTCAAGGCGAAGATTCTGGACGCCCTCTACCGCAACACTCCGCACTCCCTCAGGCCCTCCGTCAACCAAGTCGATCTAGGTAAGCCGCAGCTCTCTGTAAGTAATCAACCTCACATTAAGGCGACACCTTCCTTCGCCAATCAGACATATTTATGACACATATGTTGCAGTAGCGTGTTTTTTTCAGTCACCATGGGAGTGGGATAATTATTATTTTTTTTATCAAATCATTTTAAGACTTTTTTTTTCCTTCGTTGCTATAGAATGGCGTCATGGAAGGAACGGGCACCTGATCCTGGCTGAATACGATATGACCACGAAGGAAGAAGGTAGCGGCTGGCGACGGGTCAACACACTGGCACACTACGGCGTCAAGGGCTCAGCACTCATGGCCCTGGTGCCAAGCACGCACGCGCACACCAACGCCAACTCCTACGGCGCCAGATGTAATAACTGTAAGTATGGCAACTCGGGGATGTATGCGGGTTTATGGTTTATCACTGTTCACTTGGATCACGTGACTGACGCGTGATTGATAGCTGTTTCCTTTCCTGATGAGCTTCATACCTCGTGTGGCTCGAGTTAAGGGTAATGCTCTGATCTTATACAGCACGCACTCTCTCTTTCTCTCTCTCTCTCTCTCTCTCTCTCTCTCTCACACACACACACACACACACACACACACACACACACACACACACACACACACACACACACACACACACAAAACTTGGAGTTGTTATTAGGACGAGAACTCTTGTTTTGAAAAACCCTTTATGTATGCTGGACCAGATATATGTACTCTATTTCACAAGCTGTTGAACAATACCTTCTGATATGTGTAACACTGTTTTTCTGTTCACATTGGCTGTAAACATTCGCACGTGTGTGTGTGTGTGTGTGTGTGTGTGTGTGTGTGTGTGTGTGTGTGTGCAGGCGGTCCCACAGTTTCGTTCATGGTATAAGTTAGTTTGTTGTTAGAATTTGTCGACTTTAGTTAGAATGTCAATGCGACAGCTATAACTCTTCAGGCGGTTTAGAACGTAGACTATGCAATTTAGTGAACCAGTGAATGAGTATAATATTCACTGGTATTCATTAGTAACTTGGGTCGCGCGGTAGTCCAGTGGATACCGTGTCGAACTCTTGAGCAGGTGGTCGCGAGTTCGATTCCCGGGAGGGACCTACTGCGTGCTTCTTGCGTTGGTTCCCAATTGTTCTGACCAGGCGGGGAAAGGACCCAAATATCGGCCAAAAAACCCAGCGACTTGCCGCAACTAACAGGGCTAGTCCTTCAAGGGGCTTCTCACTTCCCACTTCATGGTATTGGGATGGTAACAAATATTTCCTCATGTTGTTATCTCTCGCCTAACTCTGTCACTCCTCTTCCCCAGCAGGCACGACTACGTACGGGACTCTGGCCGGAGGCGGTAACAGTCCCTCTGGCAGCGGCTGCCCGGACCTAGAATCAGGCGCTAGGGGCAACACCTACCACCTGGTCAAGCCCGTCGACCACGACTCGCCCTGCAGAGGCGTCGAGAGAACCCACAAGGCCATTCCGGAGATCTTCCTGACCCGGCTTCTCTCCACCAAGGGTACCGTCCATAAGTTCGTCGACGACTTCTTCAGGACGATCCTCTCGCCGAACGAGGCCCTCCCCCCAGCAGTCAAGTGGCTCTTCGATTTCTTCGACACCACGGCGCGGTGCCACGGGATCACCGACCCGGAAGTCGCCCTGGCCTGGAAGTCCAACAGTCTGCCCCTCCGGTTCTGGGTGAACTTCATCAAGAACCCGGACTTCATCCTTGACATGCACAAGAGTCCTACTGTAGACTCGTGTCTTTCGGTCATCGCGCAGACCTTTATGGACGCGTGTTCGACCACAGAACACCGTCTGGGCAAGGACTCGCCCTCGAACAAGCTCCTTTTCGCCAAGGACATGACCCAGTACCGGGCCATGGTGAGGTCCTTCTACCACGGCGTGAGGGACCTGCCCCCAGTCACGGACCAAGACATGGCCGCGCATCTTCACCAACTGAGCATAAGCCACCAGACCCATCTAGACCCCACGCCCGCCTTAAAAGAGCTCTTTCACGCTTACATCACCAAGTACTACATGCAGATCCTCGAGGCCTTGGAGTTGGACCCAGAATGCCGGAGTCTTCACCTCGCTCACAAGCTCGATAACATTCTTTGTACGCTCAACGGGCAACCCACGTCCCTCTGCTGAAGTGAGCCGTCCACTTCGGTGCGCGGCGGTCTATAGTGGCTAGTGCGTTGGATCGGAGACCTCTTGTCGTGGTTTCCGAAGTCATTCTTGCCTCGGGGAAGACCCAAGTTGTCATTCCAGGGAAGGAAAGCCTTTGAGAGGTGATGGTGCGACTGACGGTGATGTTGCGAACTCTTCGGGAGCGGAAGAAGGAAGCGTTTATTTTGTGTTGCGGCGAAGAGCTGTGAGCTCTCAGGAGCTGAACGCTAGACGCTGTGACACAATGACCCTTGGTGTCTTGGGAAGACCCACGTGTTTCAACGCTGATCGAAAACAGCACGACTATGGCAGGCAGAGACGATGCTACGGTGCCATGAAGGAATACTGAAACGTTGATGACGTAGAGGGAGTGCCATTTTACAAACAAGGATGCCAAGTGTGGGACGATCACTGGCGCCACGCGAAGTGCTACTCGTGAAACAAAGAAGCATTAGTGTAAAACGATGACTTAATGGTGCCACAACTTAAGATAGAAAAAAAAAAGATTCAGATGAGACTTTGGTATCTCAACTATTGTATCCGTTTTCTACGCAACAGTTACCCCCCCGCGCCGCCTTCATGGTCCGTTTTCTGTTGCTGCTAAGGATCTTTGTTGCCAGTAATGGTGGCGGCACAGTAGGCATTTCTCGCTAGCATGCTACTTGCTTCTGCTACTCTTAGCAGAAATGATTTCGGTTAAAATATTCTAGACTTCCGTAAGAACATCTCAACGTGTTTAACATCCTCTTAGTTCATTTAGCTTCTCGCTACATGACGTAAGTAATTTGACATTTGGAATTTTGGAAGAAAAAAAAAATCGTAACCGAAGTTGCTTCTAATGAAAGTAGCAAAAGCCAATAGCATGCTAGCGAGAAATGCATAGTGTTCCACCACCTGAAGTGGGCTGCCTTCGTATACAAACTTTGTAGTCCTTTTTTTATCCTTGCTGTTACATAATAACTAGTTCCTAGCCAAAGAATAGATTAACGTGCGTGTGCCGAGGAGATATGAGGACACAGTTGGACTGTTCTGTTGACGACAGAGCGATGGAAGTTTCCGATATTGTCGTTATTCTGTGTCGACAAGTTGTCTGTGCACTCGGACGATGATGATGATAATTAAGAAGGAAATTATGATGATGTTGATTATTAGGACGGAAATGATGATGATAATTAAGATGGAAATTATGATGATGATGATGATGACAATTCAGACGGAAATTATGATGTTGATGATGATGATGATGATGTTAGTGTTACGAGACGACCCTAGCCAGCTGTGCGATGACCATCTGAGTAGATGGCTTTAGGCGATCCCATTGTTTGGCGACATGACGATCTAATGAGTCGACCTACACATAGTACTTAGCGCCGAGTCTGTGATTTTGTAATTATAGAACATTCCCGTACAATGGGGCGTCGTCGGTAGAATGAGAGAACGACTCCCGCGGAGCGAGGAGCCATTGGCCTCTCATGAACGAAATTTGGCCAAGAAATTACAAGAAGAATCTCGCACACTGGAAAGAGAAGAGAAACTTCTTCTTTTTTCGCCAAGAAGGAAGAAGATGAAGAAGAAGAAACCGCTGCAAATATCCTCGACCGCGAAATGAAAAGAAAGAAAAAAAAGATAAAAGAGGAAATGATTCAAGAATTCTTGTGGAAAAAAAATATCGAGTGTATGAAATATTCGAAGAACAACAGTTATTCTATGGTGCCTATAGATTAGAATCACTGCTAGTGTAGAGAATGGAGTGTGTTCTACCCTTGCTTGACGGCACCCCCACCCCCCTCCCCACCTCCTCCTACTCCTCCTCCTCCTCCTCACCGCCCACTCATCCTCTGGTACTTTTCCAAGTCACCCATCACCCCCTCTCTAACCTTCAGAGCTTCGAAATCCCTTTCCCCTTTCCTTCTGCCTTTTCCCCTTTGCCCTTACCCAACACTTTACCTTTTCCTTCCCCTTCTCCACTATCCCTTTCTTCATCCTTTCCCTCTTTCTCCCCGTTCTTATTCCCTTTATTTCCTCTTTCTCTTTCCCTTCCTTTTCTTTGTCCTATTCCTCCTTTACCCAGTTCTTGTTCTCTTTTTCTTCCCCGTCTCTTCCCTTCTTCCCTTTCCTCATGCTTCCCTTTATCTTTCATCCCTCTTCCCATTTTCATTCCCTTTCCCCCATTCCGTTTTCTTCCTCTTCCACCCTTCCCTTTTTCTTACATTTTCTCCATCCCCATACTTTCTCGTATTTTTATTTCTCTATACCTTTCCTCCTTTGTCCTCATTCCTTCTACCCACTTCTATTTATTCACCAGACCCTTATCTATTCAACACTCTCCCTATTCCTCTCTACTCCTATCTTCCCCCTCTCCTCTCTACTCCCACTTCCCACTCCCCTCTCCACTCTTACCTTCCATCTCTACTTCCCCCTTTCCTCTCTATCCTCCCTCGCCTCTCTACTCCCACCTTCCTTCTCCTCTCTTCACTCCCACCTTCCCTGACTACTTCCCCCTTCCCTCTCTGTTTCCCCCTCTCCTCTCTACTCCCATTTCCCCCTCCCCTCTCCACTCCCATCTTCCCTCTCTAATTCCCCCTCTCCTCTCTACTCCCACCTTCCCCCCTTCCTTCTTCACTCCCATCTCCCCTCTCTAATTCCCCCTTCCCTCTTTATATCCCCTTCTCCTCTCTACTCCCACCTTCCCCCCTTCCCTCTCCACTCCCTTCCCTCTCTATTCTCTGTTACCCCCTTCCCTTTTCCCCTCTACCCCCACCTTCCCTCTCTACCTCCCAATCCCCCTTACTCTCTACCTCTCCCTCCCCTCTCAACTCGCCCACTCCCTCTTTTCTCATCTCTTCATCTGTGTCCCCTCCCCCACCCATCACCCTCCCCCCCATATACAGTAAGGGTTAAAACTCAAAACACCCACGAATGTTTACTGTGCACATATAACGTATAATGCGACATATTTGATATATATTTTTTCTATTACATACCTTGCATACTATAAAGTAAATACTGTGTAGAAATATGTATCAAATGCGCGTCGAGCAACAAGCGTTATATTTGTTGAGTAAATGTCACTTCGCGGTGGAGCTTCGTGTCGCGTTTAATCATCTCTGACCTCGGGTACTCTTTTAGGCCTTTTCCTGTGATTTTCGAAAACATCATAATTTACACAAACCAAAAGCCATTCCCCCGCCCCCTTATTGAGAAGGTTGCTAAATCAAAACACACACACTTTATGACATTCTTTAAACCCTCCCTTTGCAATCAACAACAGTACTTAAAAACCTTCACCCCCCTTTTACCTTTCCCCCCGGGAATATATCCAGAGATCATTTGTCTCGCACCCTTCTCCCCCCCCTCCCCCCGGGAGTATATCCACAATCGCAGTTCCTCTGTTTCCTCCTAACACCAGTCCCCTCCTCCAGCAGAGTATGGCGAAGTAAGATCTCTCACCCTTCGCCCGATGTAATACTACTGTGCCCATAGGAGTGCGCTGGTGACGTCATCGGAAGCGTGCTGGTCTCGTATTCGTTTAGTTGTGGGTTCGAGTTCCGCACTTCTCTCCGATTCCCAGCAGTGACTGTTACGCATAATAGGGCAAAGGTGACGGCATCGGCCGGAGGTACTCAGCGCCTCCTGGTGTAAGCTCCTCACTATCTTAACAGGAGTAGGCAGCGTGTGTCATGAATCCTTCGGAGGCAAAATGCTGACCCACTCGGCAGGGGAGCAGAGTTGAGTCTTCTGCTTCTTCAGGAGTACTGGAAGTACAGGTTTCTGTCAAGATCTGTACTTCACAGTTCCAACTTTTATTTCCTCACTGCGGTTAGGAGTTGGTCCTTTCCTTGTTAGCGACCGCAGGACGGCCATGCTTGTTAGAACCGCTATCACCGTCGTTCGTTACTCCCATGAAACTTCCGTGTCACCCTTGAACATTTTGTTTTGGCTTATGTCAATTGGTTCATCTTTAAAGAGGAACCTCTTGGGGCTGGAAGATCGAGATGCAGTTTCGATTAATTCTTTAATCTCATATGTAGACGACTTTCTTCAGCTAAAGAGGTCATTCCAGGTGAACTGAAGTTCTTTGAGGTCATCTTGATCCCATCGCTGCCACCACTAGTAGCCTTAACAGACATCGAAAGCCATTGGTTGTTTTGTCACTACAAACTCTAGTTGTTTTGTCTTCTGTCACTGCAGACTCCTAACGTCACTGTAACTTAATTCCATCACTCCCGTTCCTTGACGTCAATGAATCAAAACTTTTGTCAATATACAGATTCTCTTTCTCCTGGTCGATTTTTTTGAAGTCGTCCCTCACTTGCTCCCTAACTCTCTCTCCTCGTCCCCCACCCTCCCTCCCTCCCTCCCTCCCTCTCTCCATCACTAACTCCCTTCCCTCCCCTGTTCCCTGGAGCTGCATTTGCAGCGATAAAATTATTCCACATGAAAAATCGTAAAAACTGCATTCAAAGGGACCTGGCAAAAACATGGCTGGAATTCAAAGCAAAGGGAGCTTTTTCTTCTTCATCTCTCAATATAGCATTTTTCCCTCTCTGTTCTTCCGTATAGCATTTTTTTCCCTTCATCTTTTCATCAGTTCATACTATTTTTCGGTCATTATGGTGGAATGTTATTGTCAGGTTAATTGAAGAACTTAATGGAACAGGCTAACTACAGAACATTGTGGTGATTTCAGGTTTGTATTCTTGAGATTAAGGTTGAGCTTAGTAGAGGGGAAGGGAGTTGGGCAATAACGACACATCCCAAGGGAATCTCTGTGGCAATTTTGGGAGAATCCCAATTTGCAAGCGGGAAAGAAGAGAGGAAGGAGGTTAGAGTGGTCCGGTGTGGTTCAAACTCTACCGCAGTCGTAACGCAGTCCATACGATCAACCTGGTACTATACCTCCACCTTACCGGAGAGGCGAGGCGGGCCGGACTTCGGCCATACGAACTCGGTACTAAAGTTGTCTGGTATTTGACATTACGAACTCAAAAGCTGGAAGCTTTCGTAAGGGCCATTGAGGAAATTTTCGTTAGTTCAACGTCGGATTATTTTTTTCTTTTTCTTTCCCTTCCCCTTCCCCTCTCCTCTTCTCAATCTCTCACACTCCCTCACAAGGATCTTTTAGTGGGAATTAAGACTTTCATCACATTTCTTGGTATCACCAGACAGTTTTATCCAATTGATCGAATGTCCATTGTTCGAAAAATCACCCTGTGAGAGAAAATGAGGCTTTCGTAATTATCTTGTTAGAAGAATCACACTGTCACGTATAATGAGGCTTTTGTAATTCTCTTTCTGTCGCCAAGCGATTTTGCTCACTCGCGGGGAGGAATTGACCTTATGTGTTGCTGTCGCATTCGCTTAGTTGTGGGCTCAAATCCCGCACTCCTCTCCGATTTCCAAGATTGTTACCTGCCCCGACAGTCCCCAAAGAGCATAATAGGGCGAAGGTGATGGCTTCGGCAGCAGCTACTCAGCGCTTCCTGGCGTAGGGTCCTCACCTTCTAATAAAGGTGATGACCACACTAATCCCAGTCAGATCCTTAAACTCATGACCTGAACAGTCTTCGTCATCCTATTCCTCCTTATCCTTCCTTCCTCCCCTTCCTTCTTCCACTTCCCCATCCCTCTTTCTCTCCCACCCCTTCCTTCAATCTTAACAAATACCTTGACCATGTCCCGAAGCTCTGTGTGTTTTGTTCATTTATCTCTAATCCTGATTTTTTTTCCATCAGCTCGCAGATACCCTTGTCCTCAAAACCTTCCCCCCCCCCTCACGGTTACCCTCCCCTCCCCAACCCCCAATCCACTAATTTTAACTCCATTTCTCACTTTAACACAAATACTTCAGAAAGGTTTCCACACGCGGTCCACTTCAGGATGTGACCAGATTTCAATGGACACGTCAACTTCAGTCTGTACTTTATAATACATTAGCATAAACACGCCTTTTCAGAACCAGTCACACATAGATGATGTATACATGTATATATATATATATATATATATATATATATATATATATATATGAATATATATATATATATATGAATATATTTATATATATGTATATATATTATATATATATATATGTATATACATATATATATATGTATACATATATATATATGTATACATATATATATATATGTATATATATACATATACATATATATATATACATATATTATATATATATATTATATATATATATACATGTACATACATGGAAGAGTAAACGCATACACACACACAAACACACACTTACTTGTAATTAGAGTTAATCATTGTTGAATAAGATTAATTCCATATGTGAACACACCAGCATCATAGTTGAAACTATCTAAAGCATCAAAATTCATTTTATATAAGGTACGAGTCAAAAAATAATAAGAAAAAAAACAGAATCTCTGTTTTGTTCCGGTGTATTTTATTTTATTTTGTTTTATTTTTATTTTTTGTCATTTTAAGTGTCCCTCACCCTATGCTGTGACTTAATTTTATGTTGTTTGAAATCAAAATACATAGATGAACTTTGTAGTAAACTTGCTCATACGGAATGCAGAGTGTGTAAATGTATTTTGTTTTTATGTTCGAGTTCCGTTGTATATTCTTCCCTTAAACTTGGGGGAAACCGATTGTAAAATCAATGTCGTAGACATTCACTCTTTTTGCCATACAGAGTTTATAAGTTTCCCTTTCTTGAATGTGTATTCTTTTAGATCTGAAGGAGAATTAGCGTTTTTACTTCATGATTCTTTTACAGTCTCTGAAGACAATAGCCTTATTTCTTCCACGAAATGATGAATTACTTTTCTTGATCTGCGCAGTGTTATTTAGTTCGAAATGTTTATTTGATTTTCATTTCTGGTTGAGAAAGCAAAGGGATTACATTGTAAGGCCAACTGGTTCTTTAGTCTCTATGTGCACAAGAGCAAGGAAGATGAAATTTTACAGATGAGGAAAGAAATTTTTTCCAGACTCGACGTCGTAAAGTCTCGGTGTCTGTGAACAAAGAAAACTGTCGTATAGTAATTTCATGACAGTTCCTGTAACCAAGATACAGGCAGACGCTATTTTCTTTTATTTTGATTTGTAAATTAATTAGATTTTCTTTAATTACTGACACATTCGAGTAAAGTGTCAAAAAACTCGGTTTCATTCGTTTATACTTAAACCGACCATTTCTCTCTTTCTCTCTGTCTCTCTCTCCATAATTGTCATTTGCTTGAGAGACCAATTGTTTCGGTTAGCACGACGAGACAAGTGATACAAAAGAGAAAAATAATGTTTACCTGTTTTTAAAAAAAACTTTGAAATTCTTATTTGACCTATTGGTTTTGCATTGAAGTCACCAAGGACACTGAGTTCCAAAAGAAAATATTACGTTTCGAAAAGTGTTAACGTTTATGTGTATGATATGTTAACCTTTACATAATTCTGTACCTATGAAATATGTATATAATGTCTGCCCATTCCTTTGGATGTTGCCTTGATTGTTAACGAAATGAGTTGAGTTTGCGTCGTGGGTTTTGTCCTGTTTTTGGGTCATTTCGTTACATTGGCGCTATTTTTTTTTTTTTTCTGAATCCTACGTATCGTCCATATATGATGATGATGATTCGTCCTTTGAGCCCTAGTCATCTCGCAGACCTTTTTACGTCCAGTAAATACAACAACGTTGAAACTCGTAGCTCCATCTTTACTACATTAAAGTTGATAAGACCTTGTCGCTGTACGCATATACACAGGTACGCACGTATACTTTTGTACGCGCACACGCGCACTCTCACATATAGACACACTCAAATGCACACACACACACACACACACACACACACACACACATACACACATATACACAAGTAAGACTTACTGGTGTAATGGATACTGTCTTGTCCTTCCACGTAGGAGGTCCGAGATCAAACCCCACTCAGGACTTGAAAAGCATTACAGTACAGTAAGCTGTTACTGTCTGTCTTGATCAAGAGATGCGCGCGCGCGTGTGTGTGTATGTAAGGTCACAGCATTACCCATAGATCGGTCCATAAAAGCTATGAAGCTCTCATCCAAAAGGGTAATAGCTGATGATCATGAGTCCAGCACGAGACCCAATACCATGGTCAGTCTCACACACACACACACACACACACACACACACACACACACACACACACACACACACACACACACACATACTGACACACACACATACGCATGCAAACAAGTAAACAGATATACAGGACACAATATTTTATATATATCTTCGGTCCGGTGTCATCCTTTACATAATTCATTTTGGCTAAAGTCGATGGACTAGATCTCAGATCTCGTAACATTGGGTCCTGGTTGATCAAGAACCTTCTTGACCCCAGATCGGTTACCCTGCTCACCAGAACGAGATCATCCACAAATAACCATAATAAAAGCTGGCAAGGGTGACGCCGGATCAGAAGAGATGAACATAGACCACACTACACTACGTTTTCTATACATTTCGATAGAAAATGAGATGGGTGTGTGAGCTTTGCGTTTTAACTATTTTCTTTCTCGTAGCTAATCAATAGTTATCATTAATTGCATTGCGCATTGGTTGATCGCGTGTTTCCTGTTTCAAAATGTATCATTGATTTTGTTAAATGTTGACAAAAATTAAGCAAAAAGAAACTAAATACTAGCAACCATCATGGCTGTCGGTCCATTTTGCATTTTTTATTTTTTCCTCCCATAAAAGAGGAAAAATAATACCAGGCAATCTTTTTTTTTTATATATAATTTTTGATGACGAATCAAAGATGCCTATTGTCTTTCTAAGTTATGCATTGAAATCAAACCGCGGAATTAGCGAATTAGAGTGGATTTTCTTTGAGTATTTTCAGATCTAGCTATGAATATTTTTTTCTTTTTATCGTTTTGCTTTTTATTTTCGATTTTTCGTCCTGGTTTTCGATAATCAAATGCCAGTTGTATAATACTGTGGTGTATTTTTATATAAATTGTGAAGTTTGTATATATGACTGCCTTTATGCTAATGATATGAAGATATGTAAAATAAACATTTTGAACTGTCTAGAAGTCATTCTATATCCTTTCTAGGTTCATCTAAGGTATGTATGACCTTAGAATAAGGTCATGTAATCAAGTTTGAAAAATGACTTTGTAGTTCTTTGGACACCAGAATGGCATACATAGTGTATTCTATCATGGCTAAGTACAGATCTAGAATTGCAGTCCCTTTGGTTACTAAATAAATTTCTAGATTATCTAGAAATGATAAAGGGATTCTAGGTAAGTGATTAGAAGTCCTGGAGGGCAGGACACCAGCTCAACTCAATTAGATCATCCGTTGATAACCAGAAAAAAGAGATTAGATTATCGGGTCATCCTGGATCAGATAACCATTTTCTTGTTGTTTGGCAGTTCCAGTCAGCTCGTTACGTACTCTTCAGTAGCAACGGGAATGAATCATTATCATTTAAAAGCTCTTCATATTGAGGTGGATAATTATTTATCTACTTATTTACTTGTCATTTATTTATCTAGTTTATGTGTATATAACATTATAAATTTATTTTTTATTATCCATTTTCATGTAAACATAATTTTGGTGTTTTTTTTTTTTTATTAAAACTATTGTTTAGATTTTAATTATTCATTTTATGTATTTACTCATGTATCATTGACGTGTACAGCAGTGCATTTTCTTCTACATTTCATGACTGTTTTCTTTTTATTTTATTTTTTCTACGTGTTCTAGTGTTTTTGAGGTCTTTTCATTTTTTCATTTCAATTTTTTTTTCTTCAAAATTTTATGACTTTTTTTTCCTTGACATCCATTGGTTTTCTGTTTATGTATTTTCTTTGAGTTTTCGGTCACAACCGATGATGCATGTCGACGATATGCTTCGTTTTTGTTTTTGTTTTTTGTTTTTGTTTTTTGTTTTTGTTTTTTCTGTAGTCTTTCTTTTCCTCACACTAGTTGCCGCAGACTGGGAAAGCTGCTGAAGGCATTATTGGAACAAGATCAAATCACAAACACAAACGGTGGCTAAGGGAAGGTAGGAGTATATGATAATAAATAGAGATGGCACATGCAAATACTGTATAACACATTCAATTGTAAATACTAGACTGACCAACATTTAGTCTCACGTCATAAATATAAAACTAATTCACGTTGTGAATCTACAACCTATTGATGTAGATGACCAACGGTACGTGGTCACAGAGTGGGGGAAAGAAAAGAGGGGAGAAAAGAGGAGAGTGGGATAGACGAGAGAAGGGTTGGGGAATAGAGAGGCGGAGGGGAACAGGGGAGAGAAAGAGTTGCGGAAAGAAGAGGAGGGGAGAAGGAAAGAAAGAGAGAGGGGGAAGGAGGGAGACGAGGAAAAGAGTAAGAGAAAGAAGAAAGAGGGAGAACGAAGAGAGAGGGGGAATGGAGGGAGAGGAAGAAGGAAAGTAATAAGGGAATTTGGCTAAACAAAAGGGAGAGTGAGAAAGAGCGAGGGAAGGAGTACTATATAGAGTGATTGGAAGAGAGTTTCTGCAAGAAACCGAGAGAAGAGAGCATAGAAGAGTGAGAGGAAGTAATAAAAGACCAAAAGAGGGACACGAGAACAAGAAGGAATGCAAAAATGAAAGAACCAGGAACAGACAAGCAAGAGAAGTGTACCTCAGCTGGAAGGAGTGGATAGGAGGAAAAGAAGGACCAAAGAAGAAAGAGTAGTGAGAGTAGGAGCGTGTAGAAGCGATAAGAAAGACATAAGATCAGGAGGGAGTGGAGGACAGCTGGAGAGAGTACAAAGGAGTAGGGGAGGATCATAGAACAGGAGAGAGAAAAAGCTCAATTTAGATGGGAAAGATGGGGATGGATAAACAGGTAGAGAGAGAGGGGGAGGGAGAGAGGGGGAGAGAGAGAGAGAGGGGGGGAGGGAGATAGAAAGGGAGATACAGAGAGAGGGGGAGGGGAGAGGGAGGGAGGGAGAGAGAGAGAGATAGACACAGAGAGAGAGAAAGGTAAGGTGGTGGGGAGAGCATTGTCGGAAGTAGAGGATGAGAGGCAATGGGAGGGGGAGGGGGAGGAGGAGGAGGAGGAAGACGGGGATGGATAAACAGGTAGAGAGAGAGAGAGAGGAGGGGGAGGGAGAGAGATAGAAAGGGAGATACAGAGAGAGGGAGAGAGAGGGGGGGAGGGGAGAGGGAAGGAGGGAGAGAGAGAGATAGACACACAGAGAGAGAGAGAGAGAGAGAGAGAAAGGTAAGGGGGTGGAGAGAGCATTGTCGGAAGTGGAGGATGAGAGGCAATGGGAGGAGGAGGAGGAAGACGGGGACAAAGAGCGGCCAGTAATCATTAGAAGAATTCCAGGAAACGAGACATTGGCTGTCTGAGTGGGTCTCAAGGAGGGCGACTGGGGGGAGAGAGGGGAGGTTACGGAGATAGGAGGGGGGGCATGTTGCGGGAGGGTCAGGGGACAAGGGGGGGTGGAGGTCGAGTGACCTGGATTGACCCTTATGTCTATGCGAAGGGTGACTATAGAGAGAACGTGTGTTGAGGTAAAACTTCAGAGAAGAACGGTTGGGGGGATGTGGAAGGGGATAGGGAAAGGGGTTGGGGTTGGATATTCCCTAATCCTTAGTTAGGCCCTTCTATTCCTCCTTTCCCAACCAAATAATACCCCCCCCCTCACCCTCACCCCTCGCCCTTAAATTGAAACCCGTAACCTCCTGCTTTGATCTAGAACTTCGTAAATACACATGTATACATCACCTTGATCTGAGAACGGGCCTGGTTCGGCCATTGCTACTTTCTCCTCAAAGTAGCCCGGCATGAGTTCGCTACTGTCGGTACAGTTTTGCTCTTCGTTCTCAGTAGATTGTCGACGTACGGACCTGTGGATGTGAGGAACGTTAGGTAGAATGAATATCTGTAATGTAAAAATAGATACAAAAATATAAATATATAAATAAATAAATAAATAAATAGATAGATAAACAATTATGTAAAGTATGAGTAAATGAATAAATGAAAATGGATGAATAAACAGATAAATTAATAAAAGACAAAAGAAAGTCGTTGACGACCATTCTTTGGCTGAACTGAAGCCACTTGATAGTCTATAATAATAATAATGATAATAATAGTAATAGTAACCATAGTGATAATGATAGTGATGATGATGATGATGATGATGATGATGATGATGATGATTGATGATGATTGATGATGATTGATGATGATTGATGATGATTGATGATGATTGATGATGATTGATGATGATGATGATGATGATGATTGATGATGATGATGATGATGATGATTGATAATGATGATGATTGATAATGATGATTGATAATGATAATGATAGAAATAATAATGATAACAATAATGATAACAATAATGATGATAATTATGATGATGATAATAATAATAATGACAATAATAATGATAATTGATAATGATAGTGATAATAATAATGATGATAATAATGATAGTAATAATTATAATAATAATAATCATACATAAATACATACGTATACCAAGGCTTTTTCCCCCTTACTAGGGAGGTAGCCAAAAAGGAAAAGGCATAAAATCATTCCCACCCATTCGATCCCCGAAAACACTCCACACCCCTCCACCCTCCCTCCCATCTTAGAGGAGAGGACGGGGAGAAATCCCTTCGGGCTGCGTCAAAATTTTGCTCACACACACTACCTCACCCCCCATCCCCCCGTCCATTCCACCTCATGCATCACAACATCTTCCATATACAACCATTCTCCATTCACCCCTGTCTTCTGTCCTCTCCCGTCCTTCCTCAACAGACATTCCCCTCTTCCCCAAAGCCCCCTTCACCCCATCCATCCATCTCATCCTCGGACGTCCCCTCATGTTCACTCCCTCCACATCTGCCTTCCATACCTCCTTTACTAGTCTTTCTTCACTCATTCTTTTCATGTGTCCAAACCATCCTAATACTCTTTCATCAACCCTATCTCCCAGCTCCCTTTCCACCCCTGTTCTCCTCCTCACCTCCTCATTTCTCACTCTATCTAGCCTAGTAACCCCCATCATACTTCTCAGACACTTCATCTCAAACACATTCAAGCTCCTTCTCTCTTCCTCTCTTATGTTCCATGTTTCTGCTCCATACAGTGCTGTTGGTACAATCACTCCTTCATAGAGTCTCCTCTTAGCATCCATTCCCAAATAATAATAATAATAATAATAATAATAATAATAATAATAATAATAATAATAATAATAATAATAATATCAATAATAATATCAATAATAATAATAATGATAATAGATAAAATAATAACGATAATAATAATAGTAGTAATGATAATACTACTACTAATAATAATAATAATGATGACGATGATGATTGATGATGATCAGGAGAACTTAACCCAACCTCAACTAACCTAACCACATAACACAATCTAACTTAACCTAATTTAACTTAATCCAACCTTACCTGACATAACCTACCCTCATCTAACCTTGCCCAACCTACAAAACCTAACCTAATCTAAACCAACCTAACTTAACCTAATCCAACCTTACCTGACATAACCTACCCTGATCTAACCTTACCCACCCTGCCAAACCTAACCTACCCAACCTAAACCACAAAACCAAACTAACTAGCTTAACCTATCCAACCTAACATAAACCTAACATCTAACTCATACCACCTAAAAACCTAACCTAAACCAACCTAACCTAGCCAACCTACCTCATAAACCACCTAACCCGACCTAACCTAACCTAACCCTAACCTAACGTAAAATAACCTAACCTAGCCAAACCTCACCTAACCTAACCTAACCCTACCCTAACCCAACCTAACCTAACCCTACCCTAACCTCTAACCTAAACTAACCTAACCAAAACAAACAGAACCTAACATATACCAACCTAACCTAACCAAACCTAACCAAATCTAACCTAACCTAACCTAACACAACATAATCAAACCCAACCAAACCTAACCTAACTTAACCAACCCTACCCTTACTTAACCTAACCCAAAAACCTAACCAAACCTAACATAACATAGCCTAATCTAATAAACCTAACTAAACCTAACCAAACCTAATCTAACCTAACCTAACCTAACCTAAAACCAAACATAACAAAACCTAACCTAACCTAACCTAACACCACCTACCAAACCTAACCTAACCCAACCTAAACTAACCAAACCACATAACTTAATGTAGCATAACCTAACTTAACCTAATCCAACCTTACCTGACATAACCTAACCTCATCTAACTTTACCCAACCTACCAAACCTAACCTAAATTAACCCAACCTAACCTATGCTTACTTAACCTAACCTAACCCAGCTTAACCTAACCTAATCCAATGTAAACTAACCTAACCATACCTAAACTAACCCAACTAAATATATTCTAACTTAACCTAACCAAACCTTACCCAACCTAATTTAACCTAACAGAATCTAAAGAACATAACCTAACCCAACCTGACTTAGCCTAACCTTTCCTAACCCAACTTAATCTAACCTAACCTAACCTAATCTAACCTAACCCAACCTGACTTAGCCTAGCCTATCCTAAACCAACTTAACCCAACCTAATCCAACCTAAGCTAACCCAACTTAATCTAACCTAACCTATTCCAGCCTAACCTAAGCTAAGCTAACCTAACCCAACCTAATCAAACTTAACCTAACCTAACTTAACCTATTCTACCCTACCCTAACCTAACCTAACCTTACCAAACCTAAACGAATTTAGCCCAGCTAACCTAACTTTACCCAGCCTAGCCTATCCCAGCTTGACGTAACCTAAGCTAACCTAACGTAACCCGACCTAAACTAACCTGACTTAGCCTAACCTATCCTAAACCAACTTAACCCAACCTAATCCAACCTAATCTAACCCAACCTAATCTAACCTAACCGAACTTATTCTAGCCTAACCTAAGCTAAGCTAACCTAACCTAACCCAACCTAATCAAACTTAACCTAACCTAACTTAACCTATTCTACCCTACCCTAACCTAACCTAACCTTACCAAACCTAAACGAATTTAGCCCAGCTAACCTAACTTTACCCAACCTAGCCTATCCCAGCTTGACGTAACCTAAGCTAACCTAACGTAACCCGACATAAAATAACCTCATTTAAACTAACCTATTTTAACATAACCTAAATTAACCCACCCTTAACCAACCTAATCTAAACTAACCCAATCTAACTTAACCCAATATAATCTAATCTAATCCAACCTAGCCTAATCCAAACTAAGCTACCAACCTAAACAAATCTACTCTAACTTTACTCAGCCAAGCCTAATCATGCTAATCTAATTCTATCCTAACAAAAACTATTCCAATCTAATCTAACCTAACCAAACCAAACCTAACCTAACCAAACCAAACCTAACGTAATACAACCCATCCTAAGCTAACCTAAGAAAATCTGCCCAACGTAAATCAACTTAATCTAACTTAACGAACCAAACCTTATTCAACCTATTCTAATCTAATCTAAAAACCAAACCAACCTAAACTACCAACTTAATCTAAGCAGCATAATTTAAACTAACCAACGTCACCAACCTAACTTAACCAGCTCAATCTAGACTAAATTAACCTTACCTAACCAAACTTAACCCAACCTAACCAATATAACCTAACGAACCTAACCTATCATAGCCTAACCCAACTTAACCTAATCTGACCGACCTTACCTAATCAATGTAATTTAACTTAAGGTAACCAAACCTAAACTAACCAACTTAACCTAGCCTAAAACCAACTTACTCTAACCTAGCCTAACTCATCCTAACTCAATCTAACCTAACCTATCCCAACCCAACTTAACCAACAAAATCTAACCAACGAAACCTAAACAATCAGACCTAATCTAACCTAACCTTAACTAACCATACCCAGCCCAAATTAAGATAATATTAGCCAAACTAGCCAAACCAGCCTAATCTAACCCCCTAACCTAACCCCACCTAACCTAACCAAGATATCGCAACAAAACAAATCTAACCAACCTAACATAACATAACGCAATCTAACCTAACCTAACCAACCTAGTCTAACCATCCTGACCTAACCTACCTAACCAACTTAACCTTATCTAATCTAACCTAACCTTTCTTAACTTAACTACTCTAACCTAACCTATCCTAACCGTCCTGACCTAACCAACCTAACCAACTTAACCTTATCTAATCCAACGTAGCCTTCCTTAACCAGCATTTTCTATCCTAACCTAACCTATATGGTTTATGCATGAATCGTTTCCTAGTTACTTGTACAAATGATGTGTATAAACCCAATCTGTGGTTCTATGGTTTTATTTGGTAAAATTTTTTAATTACATCACATGTTTCAGGTGTGATTTGTCCCGTGGCTGGTGGAGAGATATATACTGAGTACTTCATGTCTCCACAAGAACGTCCTATGGCCAAAGAGCGAGGATTAGTCATTAGTCTTTCATTCGCTGTAATTACCTTCCGCATCCACGTGTATCGCTTGTCAATGAGTGGACTTACTAACATTCGCTGGTAACTCAACCAATC
>NC_134818.1:12109369-12121869 GCF_046742065.1 Oratosquilla oratoria
GTGACAGATGACACAGGTGAAAAAAGGTTAAACAAGATGGCTAAGGCGGAGCTTTGGGACATTGTCCTACAATTTGGTTAATAACAAAATTATCTAATTTAAAAAGACCAGTGCTTAAATTGAGATTTTCATTAAAAGTTTTTTTAATGAGACACGATTCAATTATATTTCTTATCAAATAAGAATTACTTGAAACAATTTCTTGGGAATTGTCCCAATCAATACAGTGATTGTAGTCTCTAATGTGAGCAAAAATCCCACTTGAAGATTGGCCAGTACGGACACTATACTTATGCTGGTTCAATCTAAGTTTTAATTCCTTGCCAGTCTGGCCAATGTAACACGAATTACAATTTTTGCAAGGGATAGAGTAGACACACCCCGCCGAATTATCCGGTGAATTCTTGATAAGAAGTTCTTTGATGGTATGGTTCTTAAACACAACATTAACATTAAACATCTTAAGGAAACGATGGAGTTTTACCAAATTAGGATGAAAGGGAAGAACCAAAAGATTCTTTTTATTAAAAGGATCTTTTGGGGAAGAATCAACATAGGACTTCTTGGCCTTATGTTGTGATCTAACTATCACATGATTTGGGTATCTCAAGTTTGATGCTACTTCGCTGCTTATTCTCCTGGACTTTTACCTATCGTCACTAGTTTTCGCTCGTCTCTGATTAAGTCACACAAGATGAAACTTCGGCTTAAGTTTCTCAAGGAGTGTCTACAGGAACAAGTTTTACCTAAGTCCTTGTACAACAACCGCTCACTCAAGATCTTTGATAGACCCTTTGAAGAATTCCATCAGATCATCTTACAAAAACACATTGACATTACATCCTTCGAGGTCCGTGAACTTTTCAAGATCAGCAGTTCGGCAAGACATAACTTCCATCAAGCCATTCCTCAGCCATGGAAACATGTACTACTTGATCATTGTTATGGTAAGATGAGAAGTGTGTGTAGTAACCTCAGTCGTAAGTTGAAAAACAAGCTTGCCCTACTTATAAAAAATAGTGATTGGTGTAAACATTCCAATCCGGATTTTGTGATTAGTTTGTCGGACAAACCGTTGAGTACTGATCTGAAGTGTGCATTAGGTTATGGCATCTCCTTTGCGGCCAATAACCAACATAGTGATTTCATAGATGTCACCAAAAGCTTTTGCAATTTGGAGAAATTTGGTGATGTTCCTTTGCAAGATATTAATATTTGCAAAGGATTTATTTATGATTCATTATTAGCTCCAGCCATCCCTAACTGTCCTAGACGTTTTTTGTTGGCTTACAAAAATTTAAAACGGGATAAAGACCTACACGTAACTAGAGCTGATAAGAGTAACTGTTTCGTTATTATGAATAAAGTTGATTATTTAAACAAAATGGAACTTTTGTTAGAGGATGAAGTTACTTATTCAAAACTTGTCAAGAATCCTTTGGAGTCAATTAACGCAGAATTTAATAAGAAACTCAAAATTTATTTGAAAGGGCATGATCAACTTATCAAACAATTAACTGTTTTTTCTCCTTCCATGCCTTATTTGTACGGCTTAGTTAAAACTCATAAGCCTGATAATCCAATGAGACCCATTATCAGTTCTACTGGTTGTGTTTCATATAAATTATCCAAATGGCTTGTTTCTGTCTTGAGCCCACTCGTGGGGACCATTTCCACTTCCCACATTAGGAACAATGTAGATTTAATTAGTAAATTGAACGATCTTAATATGTCTGTTGATTTTAAGTTAGTTAGCTTTGATATTAATTCGTTATTTACCTGTGTTCCCGTTTTTGACCTTCTTTCCTTCCTAGAAGAACTTTTACTTCATTCTTTGCCTCTTCCAGTCGATGCCATTATTAATCTCATTAAACTCTGTGTGGTTGATCCCAAATTCGTTTTTGATGGAAAGTTCTATGTACAAAGATTTGGGATGGCTATGGGGAATCCTTTGTCTCCACTGTTGAGTAATTTGTATATAGAATTTTTTGAAAGGGAGTTGTCTTGTATTCTTCCACGTAATGTTATTTGGTACAGGTATGTCGATGATATACTGTGTATTTAGCCACTTGCTCATAACTTGGATAATTGTTTAGTTAGTTTAAACAATTTAGTACCTTCTATAAAATTTAAAATTGAGACAGAACAGGACAACAAATTACCCTTTCTAGGTGTTACTATTCACAGAAAAGAAAGGTACTTCAGGTTTGATGTTTTTCGTAAACCAACTAACGTTCTTTCATATGTTCACTATTATTCTGCTCACCACCTTAACACAAAAATCTCAGTTTTTACCTCCATGTTTCTTAGAGCTTTTAGAGTTTGTAGTCCTGAATTTTTAGATGAAGAAATAAAAAATATTTATGAAATAGCATCAAACTTGAGATACCCAAATCATGTGATAGTTAGATCACAACATAAGGCCAAGAAGTCCTATGTTGATTCTTCCCCAAAAGATCCTTTTAATAAAAAGAATCTTTTGGTTCTTCCCTTTCATCCTAATTTGGTAAAACTCCCTCGTTTCCTTAAGATGTTTAATGTTAATGTTGTGTTTAAGAACCACACAATCAAAGAACTTCTTATCAAGAATTCACCGGATAATTCGGCGGGGTGTGTCTACTCTATCCCTTGCAAGAATTGTAATTGGTGTTACATTGGCCAGACTGGCAAGGAATTAAAACTTAGATTGAACCAGCATAAGTATAGTGTCCGTACTGGCCAATCTTCAAGTGGGATTTTTGCTCACATTAGAGACTACAATCACTGTATTGATTGGGACAATTCCCAAGAAATTGTTTCAAGTAATTCTTATTTGATAAGAAATATAATTGAATCGTGTCTCATTAAAAAAACTTTTAATGAAAATCTCAATTTAAGCACTGGTCTTTTTAAACTAGATAATTTTGTTATTAACCAAATTGTAGGACAATGTCCCAAAGCTCCGCCTTAGCCATCTTGTGTGACCTTTTTTCACCTGTGTCATCTGTCACCCATTTTTATTTATTTATTCTTGTTATTATTATTTTCTATTATATATATGTATGTATGTATGTATATGTATATATTTTGTTTCTTTGTAAGTCAATCTTTATGTTGAATCACATGTGTCAATTGTCACCCTTCTTATTTCTTGTTATTATCTTTTATGTTGAATGTCCTTTTTTCACCTTGTCATTTGTCATCCTTATGGTTTATGCTGTGTGACATTTTATCACCTGTTTCAATTGTCACCCATTTTATTTATTGTTTTTATATTTTTGTTTCTTTGTAAGATAATCCTTACGTATTTACGTTGTGTGACCTCTCCTGTTTTCTATATTATTATATTTAAGTTATTCTTTGTTGTGACACTATGTACTTTGAAAATGTCTTAATAGACGAAAACGTTCAGTATTCCGATCTTTAATTTCCTCGTGGTTACAAGCAAAAATATATATATATATATATATATATATATATATATATATATATATATATATATATAAAGCTCGCTGGCCGGGTGGGTTAGGTCGAGGGGGTGGTGGTTCGAACTCTGCCTCCGGCAATGTTGGACCAAGGGCATGGTTCATTAAATTCCACGCTACAAAGTCCTCTGTGAGGGGCACTGTCATTTGTGACGTTAAAGCATATCACCATCATCATATATCTACATGTATATATATATATATGTATATATATAACTACACATACACATATATACATAAACATATACGTACATATATTATATATATATTATATATATATATATATAATATATATATATGCATGTATATACATGCGTGTGTTGTGTGTGCACTTGCGTGTATGTGTGATCTCAGATCACGTGTTGGACTCGTGACTGACAGTTATTACTCTTCCTTGTGAGAGCTTAGAGCTCCTATACGACCCAATCTACGGGTAATGTTGTGACCATAAACACGAACATCCCTATCTCTTTAACCAACAGAGCACTCTGTGTGTGTATGTGTGTGTTCACCTTGGTCTTCGGATCACGTGCTGTACTCATGATCGACAGCTATTTCCCACACGGAAGAGAGCTCAGAGCTCGTATGACCGATCTATAGGTAATGCTGTGAATTTACACGCACACCCAACTCCCTGCCCACGAAAGTTGGGGTAACGACTCGAAGCGCAGCGATACTAAAACTATATCAGCCCTGGGCAGGATTCGAACCCGGACCGCCGTAGTGACAGTCGGGGACTCTACCAACCGCGCCACCGAGTGTGTGTGTGTGTATTCACCTTGGTCTTTGGGTCACTTGTTGGATTCGTGATCGACAGCTATTTCCCTCCCGTAAGAGAGCTCAGAGCTCGTATGACCGATCTATGGGTAATGCTATGACCTTGCACACACACGCACCCCCATGTCAGAGAGTCAGAGTAACGACCCGAGGCACAGCGATACCGAAATAATTTCGGCCCTGGGCAGGATTCGAACTGGGTACTGGGAGCACTTCTACTTCCCGGTTCAGCGCTCTACCAACTGTGCCAACTGTGCCACCGAGTCGGTGTGTGTGTGTGTGTGTGTGTGTGTGTGTGTGTGTGTGTGTGTGTGTGTGTGTGTGTGTGTGTGTGTGTGTGTGTGTGTGTGTGTGTGTGTTTATATGCGTGCATCAGTAATTTAAGTCATCATTCAAGTCTTCTCTTATCCAATGATGATGTTGGCTTCGTAGTTTAGATGGATGTCAAATTTCTTCACATCACATGAGCCTTCAGTGTTCATTGTGTCGAGGTTGATAAGAAACTGATTTGGTGATTCAGAGGCCCGGGTTCGTTTCCGGCCATGTCAGTCCATATTATCATTAATATATACATACATTAGTCCGACTTTACTCACACGCAAACAAACACTATTACACACGCACGCTTGTTTATGAAGGCACGATTGAATTATCTCTTGATTATCTTGGCTCTACAACCTCTATCGGCTTGATTACCCTGTCAACTTGTCCCGCGGCTAATCCACGTGGTGACATACCCCACCGCCTCGTCGGAATGGCCAAGTACCTCCGGGCCTCGTAAACAAACCTCACCGATCTACAGCGGGTCGTCAAGAGCCATCAACCCACTGATTTCCGGCGAACTGACTGTATAACCAACTCATCAAGTTGCTCGGATGACTGCGCCCCCAGGCACCTGATTTGGGTCCTAATGGCCAACGGGCTGTTGATCTCCTCCCATCGGCCGTTAGGCATCACAGGTTGTTGATTTGTAGGGGCTTTGAGCTCCCCCCACCCCCATCCCCACCCCGAGCCCCAGCCAACCAGCCAGCCACCTTCGGAAGGGAGTCTACGAGCTATTGATCCATTAAGAGGCCTGATTACTGGAACCAAGTTCGGGGGAGTTGTTTGTCTTCAACCCGTTCACTCATATTCACGGTTTAATGTACATATCTACCACCGAGTCTCAAGCTCAATAGGGTAATTCCCTACTTGTTCGACTTTTTCTTCAATTGGACATTTGTTCTAATTCATGTTCACGGCCCATTGTATGTATTTACCACTTAGTCTCAAGTCCCATAGAGATGCTTGCCTATCTGTTCAATGATATTCTCTTATACGCTTCTTTTATCTTCCACCAGGCAATCTCAGTCAAGGGAGCCTCCCACCCGTCCTTCCCTCCCTCCCTCCCTCATCCCCGTTCAGGGAAAGGGTTAAAGTTGAACTCGCCTCGGTTGTCATTAATATTCACGATTGGTTAATTCCTTTTAGTATCGAGTATCACTTTTACTTTTACCAAAGGATACGTCACCGACAGAACCCACAATAGGGGTAAATCTAATTAGATTATAACTTAAAAGAATGAGATAGATAAACATGAAAATAAACAAATGAAAAAATTAATAAACAAATAAATAAATGAATAGATAAACAAATAAATAGATAAACAAATATACAAATCAATAAATAGGCAAATAAATAAATAAATAAATTAATTAATTAATATACCGGTACGCAAAGGATTAAAGCAAATAGACACCAAGAGACTTTTAGCTTTAACAACAAATTGTCTTCTTTGTCCTCACGTTCTTGGATTGTCCTCTACCTTCTCAATGCCCTCGTGCTCTTCTTCTTCCTCTTCTCCTTTCTTCTCAAGTGGAAGATGACTATTTGACGTCCGTCTAGCAGGGTCATTCCTTGTACTTGTTTTTGCCCCAATGGTTGCCTAAATAGGACAAAAAATACCAACAAGCACGAAAGAGGTTAAGCTTCTTGAAGAAATTTGTGTTTCCTGTCTGTTCCTCAGTGACGGTACCTTTTCCTTTTCCCCTTCTCCTTCTTCTTCCCCCTCTTCCTCCTTTTCGGCAACTTCTTTGCCAGTCCTCGAGACTCTCTATATTTTCCCTCTCTTCCTCCTTTTCCTCCTCCTCTTTGGGAGTTTCACGTTTCCTTTACCAGACCCCGAAAGCATCTGCGTTTTCCTTCTCCTCCCCTTTCTCCGTCTTTTCCTCCTCTTCGGTAGATCTGCGTTTCCTCTACCAGTTCCTGAAAGCTTCTACGTTTTCCTACTCCTCCTCCTCCTCCTCTTCGGGAGATCCACGTTTCCTTTACCAGACCCCGAAAGACTTTGCGTTTTCCTCCTCCTCTTTCTCCTCCTTTTCCTCATCCTCGTCCTCTCCGGGAGCTCCACGTTTACTTTACCTGTTCCCGAAAGCCTCTGCGTTTTCCTCCCTCCTCCTCCTCTTTCTCCTCCTCTTCGGGAGCTCAACGTTTCCTTTAACAGACCCCGAAAGCCCTTGCGTTTTCCTCCTCCTCTCCTTTCTCAGCCTTTTCCTCTTCCTCTTCGGGAGCTCTACGTCTCCTTTACCAGTTCCTGAAAGCTACTACGATTTCCTCCTACTCCTCTTCTTCTTCCTCTTCGGGAGCTCCACGTTTCCTTTACCAGACCCCGAAAGCCTCTGCATTTTCCTCCTCCTCCTCTTTCTCCTCCTCTTCGGGAGCTTCAAATTTCTTTTACCAGACCCCGAAAGCCTCTACGTTTTCCTCCTCTTCTTCCTCCTGAAGAAGAGGAGGAAGAGGTAGCTCATGATCCTCCGGTGGTCTTCATCTCCCTCCGGCTCTTCATTATATATGTGTGTCATATATCCTTGTCTTTAAAAACCTCTAGTTTGTCGTGGCGTTTGGCAGAGGAGCCTCTACTTTGATCCTCATTTGTTCTCTGTTTGTCTTTCCTAATTCTCTCTTTCTCCCCCTTCCCTCTCACTCTCTCTCTCCAGTCGTTAATCCTCAGACGACCTCCACCACTGCCCTTGGAGATTGGCCAATGTACTCTACAAACACTATGTACCTGGCCCTAACCTAAAGACTTCCTGTTCTTCTTCTTCTTCTTCTTGCTCTTCTTGATCCTCTTTTCTTCATTCTTTTTTTTGGTCCCTTATTATTAGCTTGTTTTCTTAATATTACTTATCTGCAATGTATTCCCTTCTCATCTCCCTTTCCAAGTCTATTTTTTTTTCTTCTTTTTTTTTTCTTTTTTTAGTCTCTACTTCGCTTCCGCCTTTTCGGGGTTTTCTTCATCCTCTTCCCCCTCCTCCTCCTCCTCCTCCACCTCCTCTTGTCATTACTATCATCATCATCATCATCTCACAATTCTGACTTCCAGTTTTCCAGTTCCCTTTCCTTTTCGTCCTCCTTTTTTTTCTCCTTTCTGGCATTCTTTGCCTCTTCCTTCTCCTTCTTCCTATTCACCTCTTTAGTTCTCTTTCTTTCCCTTTCCGAACGCTTTCTTTTTATCCTCACTTTCATCCTTTTCCTCCTCTGCCAAGTCTTCTTCCTCTCTCTTTTCCATTTCTTCCTTTTACTACTTCAGGTCTTCTTCTTTCTCCTCATCTACCTCCTATTTCTTTTTATATTCCTGTTCCTCCTCTTCTACACTCACCTCCTTTTCTTCCTCTATATCTTCTTCCCCTTCCTCCTCATCCACCTTTTCCGCTTTCCTTTCCTGTCCCTCCTTCTTTTCTTCTTATATCTTATTCCTCTTCCTTCTCATCTACCTCCTCTTCTTCCCCTTCTTCTTCCTCCTTCTCTTCCTCTTTCTTCTGTTCTATCTCTTTCTCCATCTCTTTCATCTTATCCATCTCTTCCTCTTCCTCCTTTTCTTCCTCTATATCTTCTTCCTCTTCCTTGTTCCATCTCACTTTCCATCTCTTCCTCTTCCCTCTCATCCACTTCTTCCCCTTCCTGTTCCTCCTCTTGTTCCTCTACCTTCTGCTCCATCTCATTTCCCTCCTCCTCCTCCTCCTCCTCTTCCTCCTGCTCCTCCTCCTCTAGGTTGCTGGGGGGCCTGGTCGAGGCACGGTGCCAGCAAGAGGGCCAGCCAGCCAGCCAGAGTCTCTTCTACACACGGATCGCGATAGCGGCGGCGCTGTTCTCAACCCCGAACCAACAGGAGTCCCTCCGCCCAGCGTGTCTTCGAAGTCCAGCACCAACGAAACTCCTCTTTCCATTCCTTTGCTTCTTACTCTCTTTTCTTCTTCCTCCTTCTCTTTTTCTTCTTCTTTCTCTCTTTATTCTTCTTCTTTTGGTTCTTCTACTTCTTCTTTTTAATTCTTTCATTTCTGATTCCTTTTATGCTGTTAAGGTTGCTTCTAGTTTTTTTTGTTCCTTTCTTTCTTCTTTTTGTGATTCTCATATTTTATTTCGCACATCCTTCCTTTCGTACGTCTTTTTGTAATTTCTTTAAGCATCCCTATCTTTAGATTCCCCACTACATGTCCTTATTCTGCGATTCTAATTTATTTTCTGTAATAGTTATGAACACTAAACGCATTTCACATATATTTTTTGAGAAACTTTTAGGTTTAAAGTTTGAATTTTTCTGCAGCAAACTCAACATTTACCAATACCGAGCAGTGAAACACGCACACACACACGCGCGCACACACACACACACACACACACACACACACACACACACGCGCACACACACACATGCACACACACACACACACACACACACACACACACACACACACACACACACACACACTACCAGTACTTACTCCACTGTAGAACCTAATCGACTGAAGATTTGTAAGAGACTAGGCGTTTACGCAACTTAGCTACTGTGGTTTTTAGTAATGCGCAGTGAAACTAAAACGTAGGGCAAAAAAAAAAAATACAAAATACTGTCAACATGTTTTTGGTCTTCAGGGAAAACATTTTTGAATAAGAAAATTATTCCAAGATACCCAAGTATATCTCTAGAAATTGCCTCTGTAGCAGTGGAGTTCATTAAACTGAAAAGAATTGTTTGGTGTTTATAAAGAAAAGAATAGGTGATGAAATCTATAAACAGAGTCTTGCCAAGTTTGACCAACAAGACTTGAAGACGACATGACGTCATAAACCCCAGCTCCTCAGAGTTGTAATCCCGCCTACATGCATTGTACGAACTTGAATACTTCGATTTTTTTTCTGCAGAATATGACACTGAATTTAAGGGGTTTGGTATTTGGGTTAGCCTAAATCTACAAAGGAATGTGGCCTTCTTAGTTCCACGCTGAATTAATTAGGCTCCGCGCTATTTCCCTCTCGGCTTGCAATTGCTCTCTTGTAACTTCATTCATCTTGCTTGAGCGTAAACATTCTTGACAGTTGACCCCATTCGTCTGCAGCGACAATAGCTGCAACCCTCCTGTTCTAAATATAAGAATTCTGCCTACTTGCTGGAAGGCGGGGCTTAATGATGACGTAATGTCTGAGGATATGTGACGTCCTGTCGCCTCTGACAACGGATTCACAAAATCATATCAGCCTCTGGAATGTTCCGGTATCTTTCTCTCGTCTCTTTTCTTTTCTTTTATTTCTTTCTTCTTTACCAAAGAGCCCCAATTGTGGGTAGAAAGCTGCTGCAAATGTTGACACAAAGTTCTTCTCTAAGTGTTCACACAAAGCTATTAAATGTGAACACAAAACCATCTTATATGTGCATACAAAACCTCCTGTATAAAAGAACGAAACTGTCCGAATACAGAGACAGAGTTCTTTCCATAAAGTGTTCACAAAGATCTCGTAAATTCTAACACAAAGCTCTTGTAAATGTGAACACATATCTCTCTCTCTGACCTGAACACGTAACACTCCTAAATTTGAACCCAAATTTGAACCAAATGTGGAGATGAACGACTTTCTGATTTTTTTGTTTCGGAGTAAGTTGTCAAGGTGGATGGAAGCTGACATCTCGCTTGATAACTCCAGTGACAGGCAGTGTACAGGAGGATGTAAGGTTTAAAAAGAAGAAGAAGAAAAAGAAGAAGTAGAAAAGAAGAAGTTGTAGAAAAGAAGAAGAAGAAAAGAAGAAGTAGAAAAGAAGAAGAAGAAGAAGTTGAAAAGAAGTATAAAAGAAGAAGAAAAACAAGAACAAGAACAAGAAGAGACGTTTGATGCATCCTGCAAAGTAACTTGTTAATTGTTTATATAAGGCTCCCGCACACTGAGATCTTTCATAACCTCTGCAAAGAAGCTTATACTGATCATTATTATATCTTAAGATATATATGAGAGTAATTCGCTAATAGCAGCGACATCAAACCGATAATTTTTGTGACAGTTGCATGCAGGATTCGAACCCGGTTCGAATCCTGCATGCAACTGTCACAAAAATTATCGGTAACCTTAAGATATATGTTTAAGTCAGGTAGCCTTTTCCTTTTCGTTTAGTTTTGGCTGCCGCCAGGCGATTTTATCATAATTCATGACAAAATCCTAGGTAGCAAAAAGACTATGTCAACCTTAACTCTAATCTTATATTTCTTAGATAACAGATTTGGTTATCGTTTTGATTCAAAAAATGAATACATCTTAGAAGAATTTTAATATGATGAAATGGTGTAATTCTTTGAGTTATGTCTGCAAGCGAGACGAACATGGAAAAAAAAAGTTTATTCTGAATGATACAATAGCTTTGAAATCCGGTGGAATTCGGGGGAGAGGAAAAGGATCTGTCGTAATCTGTCGGAATCTGTCTGTTTCCTTTGACATTTGCCGTCATTTCTTGAAACACGACAGCAAAATATTCTCAGCTTATTCCTGACATTTGCTAAATATCATAACAGATTATGTGCTTACACCACGTACGAATCAGACAAGGTGCAACAGCTTCAAGCTGACGAACTCTGTAGTCAATGAAAGAAAATAATATTTAAGCAATAAATAAGGTATATCATCTACCACTTCGTTAGTTTATATATTTGCTTACTAATCTCTTTGTGTTTTTATTTCTTTATTTATTTCTTAATATCCTGCATCCCACATCGTCACCAACCTGTGCACGTTCTGCGTTATTGTAAAATCAAAATTGATATAATAGGTGGAGTTGACGGGTTTCGAAAATTGACAGCTAATTTGTCCATCTTGCAAAACCATCACAAGCAAACAGGGACCGTGTCATTCGTCTCTTTCCTTATAGTATTACTACACAGTAAAGGTAACGAGCCATTGGAATGGTACCAGAATTATGTATCAGGTCTGTCTTCAATTGTACACTATAACGATAAATGAATGGAACTCAGTTGAGCATTGAAATTGCTGGGATACATAGACAAATATCTCTCTCTCTCTCTCTCTCTCTCTCTCTCTCTCTCTCTCTCTCTCTCTCTCTTTTTTTTTAGGAGGGTGGCAAAAACGACTAACAACTTCAACTTCTGTAAGAAGTAAGAAAGCTTACATTCTTCAGTCATGAAAAATAATGTGTGGATCTGGTCCACAGGGGTCTCTAACTATGAGAAAATATTGATTGCTTAGAACTTATAGATTCAATACTGCATACGGGGTTGAAAAATTGGTCTGATTTATTTATCTACTTATTTATTAATTTATTGATTTATATATCTATTTACTTAATTTTCTTTACTTATTTTCAAGAGTGCTAAAACCCTTGAACTTAGCCTGGTTATTTGACCAACAAAAATAATTTTCTACAGCAGTTTGATTTGACAAGAAAGATTGGATAGATAGCACAGTGCATATAAAAAAGATAGAAAATATAAAACTACCAAACAGGATTACCACATACTACGATGATCTTGCAAAAATAATGAATTAAAATAAATAAATAAATAAACAAATAAATAAAGATAAAATAAAATAAACAATTAGATAAAGAAATAAAGATAAAAACAATACTTCTTTTTAACTTCTACTTCTTTGGCGAATAAAGATAAAATTAGAGTAAAAACTGACTTTGAAGAATAAGCAGAACTTTCAGTTTTCCGTTAATTCAGTGTTGCAATACATTCACGAAAAAAGACATTTGAGCCAAATCATGGCGGGTCGCTTTAAAATACGGTTTATTAGCATTTAGATTGGAAGGCTGTTGGTGCCGTTTCTGTTGTAGATTTTGACTTTGTTAATGAATATTGAGATTGATAATTGTGACGACTCGTGTAAGGACGCCACAAAAAAAAAAAAAAATCTGCCAAGTAATAGATCGTTGGTTAAGAAATATGTCGATTAGATTTAATTGTAAAAAGCTATTTATTTATTTCTATTCTCGCTGCC
>NC_134818.1:12126869-12141869 GCF_046742065.1 Oratosquilla oratoria
TAAAGAGGAAGCGGGGATTATTAAAGAAGACGAAGAAGAGACGTGGATGGGAGAGATAGACAAGAGAAGAGAGACGGGGATAATATAGAAGTGAAAAGAAAGAAACTATAGGAAAGGAGGGAATGAAAATAGAGAGAGAGAGAGAGGGAAAGAGAGAGAGAGGGAGAGAGAGAGAGAGAGAGAGAGAGAGAGAGAGAGAGAGAGAGAGAGAGAGAGAGAGAGAGAGAGAGAGAGAGAGAGAGAGAGAGAGAGGGAAAGAGAGAGAGATAGGGGAAGAGAGATAGGGGAAGAGAGAGAGAGAGTGAGAGAGAGAAGGTGAGGAAGGCGGTGATAGAGCGTAAGAGAGCGGAAGAGAGCAGGAGCGAGACGAAGGGAGGGGAGAAACCATATTAGGCGTACAGTATGGGAAAGGGGGAGAGAGGGGAAAAGGGGGAGAGAGGGGAGAAGGGTAGAGGGGGGGAAAGGGGGTAAGGGGGGTGTATATGGGGAAGAGGAGACGAGAGAAGTCCAGAGCGAATAAATACGATGTTGCTCAGTCTGTGATCATAGAGGCGGAAAAAATAATGTTCTGTGAGATCTCGAGGCAGAGCGGGGCGGGAAGCTCTTCGCGTCGTCAAAGTGGCCTCATATCTCCCATTCTGGAGGAACATGACTATATCTGGGCATCTGGTCGCCTCGACTCCAATTGTGGAGCAACATGACCATATTTGGATATTTGGTCTCCTCCGTTTCTGTTCTGGAGGAACATGACCATATTTGGGCATCTAGTCTCCTCGACTCCAGTTGTGGAGCAACATGATCATATTTGGACATTGGGGTCTCCTCGGTTTCTGTTCTGGAGGAACATGACCATATTTGGTCTTCTCGACTCCAGTTCTGAAGGAACATGACCATATTTGGGCATCTGGTCTTTTCGGCTCCATTTCTGGTGAAACATGACCATATTTGGGCATAGCCTTCTCTACTCCGACTCAAGAGTAACATGACCATGTTTGGCCATCTGGCCTCTTTGACTCCAGTTCTAAATAAACATATCCATATATGGGCATTTGGGTAATCGTTCTCATTCTGGAGGAACATGACCATATTTGGGCATCCGGTCTCTTCGTCTCCATTTCTGTATAACATGACCATATTTGGGCATCTAGCCTTCTTGGCTCCCGTTTTGGAGTAATATGACCATGTTTGGGCATCTGGCCTCCTTGGCTCCAGTTCTGGATGAGCATGTCCATATAAGGGTATTTGGGTAATCGATTGCCGTTCTGGAGGAACATGACCATAATTGGGCATCTGGCCTCCATGGCTCCAGTTCTTGAAGAATAAGACCATATTTGGGTAATTGGGTCCTCGGCTCCAATTCCTGAGGAACATGACCATATTTAGACACCTTGGCCTCCTTTGCTTCATTTCTTGAGGAACATGGCCATGTTTGGACATCTGACCTCCTCGGCTTCCATTCTGGAGTAACATGACCATGTTTGGGCATATAACTCTTCAATCTTTTGGCTACCTTTCATGGTATGGATTCTAATTCAAACTGCCGTCAAACGATGTTACGTGAGAAAATTGTATTCAGGCGTTCTGGAGAAACATGACCATATTTGGGCATTAATCGTTTAACCTTCTGGCTGCGTTTCAAGGTTTGGTTTATATTTTTCTATCTGCCGCTCAACGATGTTATTCAGATAGGGGAAACTTTCGAGATTGAATAGAATTACATGGCTCCATCTGGAACAAATATATAAGCTTTTCATAAGTGAATTGATTAAAAGTTTCCTCCAAATGAAGAAAACCAATTGTCGACTTATCTACCTTCTATGAGTTGTTGTAGATGAGTCTTGATTGTTAAAAGACTGAAAATTCCTCCGACTGGAGAATAGATAAATAAATAAAATTAAAACTAACACTAATATATATATATATATATATATATATATATATATATATATATATATATATATATATCAATCAGTCAAATCAGTCATCCTGAGTCCACTGCTGAACAAAGGCTTCCATAACATTCCATGATTCACACGACCACGCCATCCTCTGCCACGTCACTCCCGCAAACTTCTCGATCTCGTCTCTCCACCTTCTGTCCGGTCTCCCTTTTCCACGCTTCCCATCTCGCGGTGTCCACTCAGTAACACACCTGCTTCATCGCTCGTCAGTCGTTCGCACTAACTTACCAGCCCAATTCCACTTCCTCTCTTTTACTGCCTCCACAATATCTTTCACACTAGTTTGCTCTCTCACCCAACTTGCTCTCTTTCGGTCTTTCAGTGTTATTCCCATCACTGATCTCTCCATTCTCCTCTGTGCAGTCCTTAGCTCTGTTTCCATTGCCTTCGTTAGTATCCATGTCTCACACCCGTAGATTATTGCTGGCACAATGCACTGATTGTAAACTTTACTTTTCAAGCATAAAGGTAGAGAGCCTCTCAGGATTTTATTATACTTAACAAACACTTTCCAATCTACTGTAATGCGTCTTTTTATTTCATTATCATGATCTTTCGTCACTTTCACCATTTGCCCTAAATAATTATACTCCTCAACCTCTTCAAGACTCACCATCAATTACAATCTCTTTACTTTGAACTTTCGTATTGAACATTACTTTCGTTTTACTCTTATTCATTTTTAAACCTACTTTGAGAAAGTCTCAAATATATATATATATATATATATATATATATATATATATATATATATATGTATATAACGTCAGCCAACCAGCGACGACTATAGGAAGGGGACGGAGACTACAGTAATATACTGACAGGCAATGCCCACAGCTCTTGTCTCTTTCTTGTCCTTATTAATCTCATAGAATGATACGGAACCGTAGTACTACAGGGCTTCAATAGCCTGGAAAAGGACAGGACTGTCCTTTTTTATCAGAAGTATGTCAATTTCGGGACAGGGAATGGCTAAAGTCTGGAAGAAGTGTTATTAGGAAACAATAAGACCAGATGTAATCATGAAGAGGACAAAATTTCTTCCAGTGCCTCTGCTTTCATGGCTCAGTCGCTAGCGTCTTGGCTTCGTGAATATGTCGGCACAAGTCAGGGTTCGAATATCAGGATACAGATTCTTAAATACATGCAATATTAGATGTTTTTGTCTGCCAAAGAAAGAGGGAGTGAGTTATGTAAGATACAGTATTTCGAAAGGTGCATAGTCTGTAATGTAAACACATGAGATTATTTCTAGAAGAAAACAAATATATAAAAATAATATTCTATGTGAAGTAGACTTAGTGTACTATGCCATTCTCTCTGTAACAAAGGAGTTAGTTATGATCTAATCTATACTGAGAACACCAATACTAGGTAAACCTAACTTCTACTCTCCCCCCTTTGTACTCCCCCTCCCCCTCTTAAAGTACTCCCCTTTTCCCGTCTCTACACTTCAACCTCTTCGCCGTGGTATTAGCATGACGGATAGAAGCGCTGGTTATTGCAGACAAAATAATATTCCTTCTGTCTCCAGCCTGACTATATCAGTCTCCAAAGTTGGATAAAAAAAAAAAAAAAAAAAAAAAAAATAATAATAATAATAATAATAATAATAATAATAATAATAATCATAATGATAAATAGCTTAATTCATCCTTTTACAGTACGCGGCAGTCTTCAAATTTAGATAAATCTATAACAGAGGAAAAGGGGAGGGACTTCCCACGGCTGAATAAAATCCCCTGCCAGCAGCCAGAGTAACCGTGAATACAGCCGTGAAAGGTTAAGCTGACCTGAAGCTGTTTTCGAAAGATTAAACCTAACCGTTTGACATTTTCATGAAGATTGTCATGATGGGGAAGGGCGGGTTTTGCCCCCCCCCCAATTTTTTTTATATATATATATATATATATATATATATATATATATATAAATTTTGACGCAGCCCGAAGGGATTTCTCCCCGTCCTCGCCTTATATGCAAAGGGGGACGGAGAGGGGGGGTCGCCGATTAAATGAAGCGGCCTTGCTGTGGATGTACTGTGTCTTGCGACACTGCTTCTGACCCAGGGCGGTGGGCAGGGTGCAGCGATGACCCGTCATCCAGGAGGTGCTCAGATGAGAGGAAGGGTGGGAGGGGTGTGGAGTGTATTTAGGGATGAAATGGGTGGGAGTGTTTTTATGCCTTTCCCTTTTTGGCTACCTCCCTTGTAAGGGGGAAAAAGCCTTGGTATATGTATGTATGTATATATATATATATATATATATATATATATATATATATATATATATATATATATATATAAATATATATATATTTGCAAAATCAACAACAATAGATGCAGGGCGGGTTCAGTAAAAATATATATACAAAATAAATAAATAAACAAATAAATAAAACAGGGCAGATTTAGGAGATTTTTTTTTTAATCCAGCGGTCTCTATTGACCAAAGATGACGGGAAAAAAAAAACTTTATATATTTTTTTCTGGTCAACATCAGGCGTTTCTATTCACCTAAAGGTGGACCTCTAAACAATAAAGTTAAAAAGCTAACCCGATTAAGATAACTCGGTTAAGCTAACTCAATTGACTCTCTCAATTAACTTGATACTGCCAAAAGGAACGGATTAAGCACTTTTATGTTGTTTTTTTCGGATTTACGCCACGTGGTTTTATTTAGGAAAAAGGTTAACTCCTTATAAAGAAGAAAAAGAAAAAAGAGAAAGACGGAATGAAAGAAAAAGAGAGAAAAAAGAGCAAGAGATAAAGACAGAGAAAGAAACACACACACACACAAACACACACACACATACACGTAGAGAGAGAGAGAGAGAGAGAGATAGGTGGGTGGGAGAGAGATAGAGATAGATAAAGAGATAGACAGAGAGAGAGAGAGAGCGAGAGAGAGAGCGAGAGAGAGCGAGAGAGAGAGAGAGAGAGAGAGAGAGAGAGAGAGAGAGAGAGAGAGAGAGAGAGAGAGAGAGAGAGGGGGGGTGGGAGACACAGAGAGACACTTTAGTCGTTTATTTCAGATGACGTTAGGTGACTTTATTCAGCTAAAGGAAGTCCAACCCAACAGGTAACCTGCACAAAGAATCTATGTAATTTTGTCTCGAGAAATAAGCTTCCTTGCAACAGCATCTGCAAAATTATTTCAAATTTGCACATATATTGCAAAATTGCCCCAAAGCATTTTTTTTATTTCTAGGAACAAATTTTTAGACATATGAATACTTTCACGTCTGATTACTGGCTGAAAACACATCTAATTAATAACTGATAACACATTTCATTAACGACTGATAGCATGTTTGATTAATATGAGAGTAATATGTGTATTCATTACACTACATGTAAAATTTACCGCACCAGTTTTGAATTTATTCGTAGCGGTGATGAGATGCTGAGGAATATGTCTGTTTATGCATTTTCATTATCTTATCGTTACGTCGAATTTAGCCTTTTCACTAGTCATTTCCTCTAAACATTTTAACTAGTCATTTCGTCTAAGTCTTTTGTTAAAGCATTTCCGCTATCTGGTCCTTACGTTAAAGTATTTTCAATATTCATTCCGTCTAAGCATTCTCATTAGTCATTTTGTCTAAGCATTTTTGTTAAAGCATTTCCACTGTCTGGTTATTTCTTCCAAGCATTCTCAGAAGTCATTTCTTCTAAGCATTTTGTTAAAACATTTCCACTATCTGGTTATTTCGTCTAAGGCTTTTCACTAGTCATTTCCTCTAACCATTCTCATTGGTCATTTCGTCTAAGCATTCTGACAAGTCATTACTTCTAAGCATTTTGTAAAAGCACTTCCACTATCTGGTCATTTCGTCTAAGCCTTTTCACTAGTCATTTCCTCTAGGCATTCTCATTGGTCATTTCGTCCAAGCATTTTGTTAAAGCATTTCCACTATCTGATCATTTCGTTTATCCCTTTTCACTAGCCATTCCGTCTGAGCATTTTCACTATCTAGTCATTTCGTCTAGTCATTTTGACTCTGCTTTACTTGTTAGTTGTTCTAGCTTAATGAAAGTGAGAGAGAGAGAAGAAAGAAAAAGAGAAAGATAAATAGAGTCATCGAAAGAAACAGACATAGATACACACACACACACACATACACACACACAGAAAGAGAGAGAGAGAGAGAGAGAGAGAGAGAGAGAGAGAGAGAGAGAGAGAGAGAGAGAGAGAGAGAAAGAGAGAGGCAGACAGACAGGCACAGACACAGAAGGGTAGGATGAGGGATGTTGAAGAGAGGAACCAATTAATACAGGCGTATTCCTCTGGCGTCTGAAAGGCTTTTCTTTTTCTTGAAGTTTCAGCCACGTTGCCAGGCTTCAGAGGCTTTCCTTGACTCCTGAATGCGAACGTTTGCGACAGACGAACGAAAAAAGAACGATAAAGGGAGAGAGACTCCAGATATCCAGGCAACTGTGGATCATCTAATTTATCTGTTGAAATGAAATGTTCACCCTTGCAGTGAATACTTCAGATAGAAATTCAACTGGATTATTCATATATATATATATATATATATATATATATATATATATATATATATATATATATGCATGAGAAATCACAAACTCGTGAGTTTAAATATGCAGAAAAAACACCAAGGAAAGTAATAAAATGATGACCGAGCGTTTTCGTCTATTTAGACATCCTCAGTATACATACAATGGAGATACAAACATATATATAAGTGAGAACCAATAGATGGGAACAAGAAAAAGTTGTGAGGGAGTTTCTCGTATAGAATTTGTAGTCCGGAGTTTTTGGATGATGAATTCTTAAGAATATATGACATAGCTTCAAAATTAAAATATCCTAAGCACCTCGTAGATAATTCTTGTAAAATGGCAAAAAAGAATCTATGAGGAAAATGTCAGTAACATCTTTAATGTAAAAAACCTACTTGTTCTTCCTTTTCACGAGAATTTCGTCAAACTACCTCATATTCTTAAGACTTTCAACATTCAAGTAGCATTTAAGAACTCCAATACAGTTAGAATCCTTTTAATCAAAATCTCTCCTGATAAGGAAGAAAGATGTATCTATTCAATTCCATGTAAATATTGTTGCAGAAGCTATATAGGTCAGACTGAAAAATAATTAAACCTAAGGTTAAAACAACAGCAGTAGAGCGTCAGGATTGGTCAAATGTCTAACGCAATATTTGTTCATTTAAGGGATTTTAATCATTGCATTAATTAGGAGGATGCCAAGGAAATTGTTGGAAATAAGTCATATTTGAATAGAAATATAATAGACACCAGTCTGATTAAAGATACATTTGTCAACAACTTAAATTTAAGTCAAGGGATGTACAAACTTGATTATTTTATTATTATGAAAGTGGTGGCCCAAACGTCCGCAGCCGCGAATGGTATGTGTTAACCACGAGAGACTCCCTCACAAACTTTTCCTGTTCCCATCCATTGCCTCCCATTTTGTATATATGCTCATGTTTGTATCACCACTGTATGTACCCTGAGGATTTCTTAATAGACAAAAGCGCTCGATCATAATTTTATTATTTTCCTTGGTGTTTTTATATATATATATATATATATATATATGTGTGTGTGTGTGTGTGTGTGTGTGTGTGTGTGTGTGTGTGTGTGTGTGTGTGTGTGTGTGTGTGTGTATAAGAGAGAGTGTGTGTGTGTGTCTGTGTGCATGTACGTGTGTGTGTGGGTTTCGTTGAATTTGATAGATAATTCTGAATTTATCAACCTCATGATATGTATGAAAGTAGCCGTGGCCGACAAGTCTATCGAATGAAACACTACAAGTGATGACGGAGCCTTGTTACAGATTTTCCAAGGAGGGAGGGAGGGAGAGAGGAAGGAAGGTTAGAGTGGGAGAAGGGGAGTCACTGAATACCAGGAATGATTAAGGAGAGGGTGGACCAAATGTCTGCGAACAGGAAAGGTTAAGGATTAGACGGAACAACTGGTTGGGTGAAGGACATTAGCTCACAATTGTTCCATCTCATCCTTAACCTTTCCTGTTCCCAGACATTTGGTCTTCCTTCTCCGTAACCTTTCCTGGTATTCAGTGACCCCCTCTCCCTTACCTCCTTTCCTCTCTCCCTCCCCCTCTCTTCCCGTTCCCCAAGTTCTTCTTATTTAATCTCAGTCTTGTGTATCACGACTGTGTTCTTGAAAAATCTCTGACAACCTAAACGTCGTATTAATAAAGGCTTCCTCCTCATATAGTGTCCGCTCCTCATGTTATGCTGTTTATGTCTTCTTGAAGATGTTAATTCGAAATAACTATTAGAGAAAATATCCTGCCGACATAGCCTTTAAATATACGAGTATGTGTATGCGTGTATGCATGAGTGCATGTGAATAAATATAAATACATAGAAACAAACGAACACACACACACACACACACACAAAGGTCGAGATACTAAAGTGCAGGCACCCAATATAAACGTGTAATTTAGTTTACAGAGCAACTAGTGAAACTGGAAAAAAAATAAAACAAGTAAAAGAAAGACAGAAAATCGGGTATACGAGGAGAAGAAAAAGGAGTTGGAGATAGTAAAGAAAAACAGTGTCAGAAATATATATATATATATATAAATATGTTTCTGTGTGTGTGTGTGTGTCAGAGAATAAAGGGTATCTATTAAATTAGTACTTCGTGATTTTTTAATTTGCGGATGATTGGTTTGATGTCAGGTAGTGATCTGGAAGACTACAATTATTATCTAAAATCATTTATGCCTGAATAGCGTAAAGAAAAATAAGTTATCGTCATCTGAACCTGTGTATGGAAAAGGAGATTGATACGTAGATATAGTATATGGGGGACAGGAACCAGAGGAAGTGTTACATATTGGGTGGAAATTGTGTATCGCGTACAGGGCAGAGTGTGGACCATAAAAATACTATATGAACAAACGAGTAAATTAAATTTATTTATGAATATATATACATTTAGAGAGAAGAAAAAACATTGGCAGATAGATAGGCAGGTAGGTAGATAAAGAGAAAACGACAAAGATCGGGATGCAAAGGAAAAACAATTGTTTATCAAAGGTATTGTCACGTTTGAACCTAAATGAAACAGGACGGCGTGAGAAATATCTTTGAAATGTATAACAATCAAGTGAATATATCAACAAGACAGAAGCACAACAGAATATGATAAGGCGTAGAAGTAGGTGAGGAGGAAGGAAATAGAGAACAGCAATGAGAAAACAACAAATACAAAGTGAATGGTAATATGACAGTTTAGCATGGAGAAAAATCGGTGGAGGTAATTAAGATTATTGGTAAAGAATTAAGGATTGTAAATAAAATTATGTTAGTTGTTAGATACAAATACCATACGTAAAAACTGGTGGTTCATAGGAAATAGGTGGTTCTCTAGGTAAATTTATAGAAATCAATTGCTCGAAATCAATTTATCGACAAATAATTTCTCGAACGATCAATTGCTCGACAGTAAATTGCTAAAAATAAATTGTTTAACGGTTGAATACTACCTAATTTTAACCTAACCTAAATTAACCTAACCAATTTAGCCTAACTTAACCTAAGCTTACGACCTGTTTCCGACCATCGACGACCAGGTTGTCGCCGGCCAGTTGCAGATAGTTTTTGGAAGTTGCTGGTAGTCAGTAATAAGATAGATAGATAGATCGATAGACAGATAGATAGATAGATATATTGCAACACACATTGAATAGTCCCCAGTACATAGATTTTCATCTTATCAACCACTAACTTTTTCCATTTCAATTCCTTGTATAGGTTTTGTGTCGCCGACCCATCGCTTGATTTTCGGTCGAAGGTGGTCGGAAATAGGTCGTAAGCTTGGTGTGACTGGGGCTTCAGTCTACATCTGGACGGGATGTGTATTTTCTAATTCACTTCAGTTTTCGGAGATTCAATCGTGTGCAGTATATGTGTTCAAAGGCAAGTGAGGGTATTTGTTCAATTGCGTTCAACCCTTTCACCAATGTTCACGAGCTGCACACTTGTTCTGGTTGCCACAAGACCATTTTATTCAGCCGAGGAGGAACTTATTGCACAGCTAATGGGTTAAGCAAAATGTACATTTGCTATGGCTATCGCCAGGTAATTTTTATTCAATCTAGGGTGTTGTGACAGGTCCTCCTGTTTAGTTACATTTTCTAAGGCGGAGGTCAGTATCAGGGGGCGTGACAATGCTGATACTGTCGACAGCATCTGGGGCATGACCTTTGACCAACAGCGGACCTCTCGGCGCGGTCTGTGAACCAGTACCTCTACCCATCGTGGGTCACAGAACCGAAGTACAATCACAACATAAGAACTTAGGTCCCTTTCACACTAGGCAACTAGTGACCATCACTAGTGGACGGTCTCTAGTTGCCTACCATTATTTTAAATTGAGCCTTTCACAGTACGTCACTGCGGTTGCCCGGTTGTGCAACAGGCTATGGCTGTTGCCCTCTCCTGTAACAAGTGACCGTCACTGGCAGTTGCCGTCACCGACCGTCTCTTCTTCTTGACCAGCAAAGCCAACAGATGCACCTCCTCCATTGATGCCATTCTTTCGACTAATGAAATGATGAGAAAGGATTACACAACTCGGTGACAGTCACTATTTGCTTGTAGTTGCCCGAGACTTTCACACTAGGCAACTAGTGACCGCCACTGGTGACGGTCACTAGTTGCCTAGTGTGAAAGGGGCCCTAGTCACTCAAGTTCTTTCATTTGTTCGCACGAGCGCGAGTACTATAGCAAAGTGAATTGTATTTCGCTTTGGCTTTGAATCATTTACACCAATTCTTTCTGTCGCCGCTCGCTTGGGTTCACAATTTCAATTACACTTTTTTTTTCGAAACTCAGTCCACCCGAAGCTGTCTGAGCGACAACAGCTGAGCGTAAAGACATCATTTCTTGTCATTTAATAAAGTCCTCTTTCAGAAGTCGTTGAGGACACAACATAAACTGATTTCTTGAGTATTGATCGCATAAAACCCTAGCCTAGCCATAAGCCTGAATAAATCTGTGTCCAGATCTCTTGCAGTGATTTTGTCAAGAATGTCTCCTGGGTTTCCCTTACCAGAAGCTACAGCTGGAATGGACACGACAGTATTGTCCAGAATATGCTACACTACCTAGACACATTTTCTTCAACTGAATATAATGTATGTACCATCAGACTTCCAAGAATCAATTATAGCTTAATCTTGTTTAGCTACATAACTAGAATGGGAAAATTCTGGGGGACTATTCTTGATTCCAATGTAATCTCAGTCCCAGCAACAGAATCTTTGACAGCACATGAATACGTATAACAACTATTACGTACAAAAAAGAACATCTTAAGAAAATCAAGTGTGTCGTATTGTCGAACACACAGGTTAAAGGTGACGACTTTAGCTACAGCTCAGCGCCTCCCGGTGACACAAGCGTTTTTATTTCAAAATATCTACATAAGCTTATGTGATGTGGATAGACTACGTTTCCTGGATAAGTCTGGGGAATACAAATGTAATGTTTTTTGTTTACTGAATAAATGCAACGATGCAAACATCCCTTTGTTGCATTTAAACAATTCTCTCTACAAAATATCATCATAATCTTAATGGAACCACTCTATATAGACGTATATCAAATACTCAACTACGGAAACTATATCAACATACTTCCGCTATGCAGCACTCTCATAACTAAATTGCCGTTATCTGAAGCAGAGAGGGAATCTGTGGATGGGAATGGAATGGATGGGAGTAGCCAAGTATAGACAGATAGCAAGTATACTACATTTATTCCTTCAGAATTGAAAATCTATTTTTGGAGTGTCGGAGTGGACACTGGAATAGAAGGAACAATTTCACCTCGCTTATCCGAATACTCCCTTAATCCGAACACCCTGTGACCCAATTATTTCGGATACGGGAGGGGTTACCATATCTATACGCATGCCTCATAGTACAGATACCCTTGAGATATGCCCCTTATCTGTAGCGCGTGTCTAGACCTGTAATATATCTAGATTTGTAATATATCTTTATTTGCACTAGGAAAGTGGGGCCATAGAATAAAACTCAGTGCAGGCACTCGAGATAATATTCTATATACATACATACATACATATATACATAAATACATACACACATACATACATATATACATACATATATACATACATTACATACTTGCATATATACATTCATGCATACATGCACACATACATACATATATATATTCGAGTTTCCCTTGCAGCATACTGATAAGATTAATTTCAGATTTAAGATATGAAGTTTGCTGAAATGATAAGCAGTGATATATGATAACGTTAATAAGAAATACTTTTAAGAATTTGTACGATTTGTTACTGATTTATATTTGATTTTAATAAACTGTTTTGCGTTAGTCAATTTCGTATTTCCAAGTGTGTATGAAATCAAATTAGTTTGAGTAAGTCCATGACTGGGATTTCTTGAAGATTTGCATACATGGGAATAACTAGATTTTCAAATGTACACATTTTTATTAATAATTTCACACAAACTTAGACGAATAAGATGAATGAAACTGTATGAAATCACTTAATAAAACATCGCAATATCAGTTTATTGTATTCTGAAGTTACATGAATTTATAGAGATCAATATTACGAGATTATTGTACAGTATGCATAATGTTGATCCTATTTGCTTATGACATATAAATATATACGAATACACACGTGTACGCACATGTACACGTACACACACACACACACACACACACACACACACACACACAAACACACATACATAAACAAACACACACATAAAGGATTACAAAGGAATAGCAAGACGACAAGAGACCTTTTGGTCCATTACTAGGTCGGATGCGAAAAAATTATGATAAATAAATAAATAAAAATTACAGTAATATAAATAAATATAAATTATAATAGTATAAATAATGATAAATAGAAATAAATAAATAAATGCATAGGTATAGTTAAATGATAAACAGGTAAATAGTAAATAATAATAAACTGACAGATAAATAATAATAACTGAAATTCAAGCAAATACCTATAAACAGACAAATAATAACAAACAAATAAGCAAATAATATAAAATAAAGGGCAGGCATTACAGCATCTTACTTAAGTGTTTATCTAAACAAATCTTAAAGCTTCGAACTGAACTATATTGCACTGCCTTTGCAGGAGGTTTATTCCATAATCAACTACACGGTTGGCGAAGTTGTTTCTATCCAGTTCCAAATTAAATCTACTTCCTGACAGTTTGAGACCATTATTTCTTGTCGGATTCTCATTGAATGTAAAAATTTTGTCACTTTTGATGTTGTCAATTCCCTTAAGTCCCAAAGACCTGTATCAAGTCAACTCTGAGTCTACGCTTTTTTAGGGAAAACAGATTCATATGTTTTAGTCGATTTTCGGATGACACACACACACACGTTTGCAAAAGATATAAAAACAAGAAAACGAAAATGAAAGGAACTAGGAAAGTCAAAAACTGTTAGATTACTTTACAATTGTATTAATGACCGAATCATTCACATTATAGTATAGAGTATGAAAAATAAAATAACAAATAAAAGGTTGATTTGGAAAAGGAGAATGGAAGAATAACAAAGTCTTATTACAAATTCTTACGTCTGACAGGGAACGTTAGGTGTGTCAAAATGGTTTTAATTTGTTTTCAAAACAAATCTGCCAACTTGGTTTAGATTTCACAACTCATTAACCCACTTTAGATTTCTCTGGTAAACAAATAAATTTTCTCTAGTTCGAGAAAGATTCGCCAAAATCTTTTCATAATAATATTCATTGAGCAATTTAATTTATTCTGAACAAAGATTAAGTTTGAAATAGATAAATGAATAAATGATTATAAATTATAGATAAAAAATGATGAAATAATCAAATAAATAAGGAAACAAATAAATGATAAATCTTGTTTCTTCAGACAAACGAATATTCTTTTACGTACTTTCAGCTCAATAATAAAACCCAATTTGTCGACATCCGTTTGAGAATTTCCTTTGAGACGACATGACGTCACGAATACCTCAGCGCGATATGATGTCAACCTAAGTTCAAATCGCATCATACAAAGTTACCTCATTTATGACGTCATGTCACGTATGCTCTGTTTCGTGACGTCACTACCACCCACAATTAAACAACAGAAATAACAATACCAGACAACTGTCATGTTTTTGTGTACATAATAGATCAACTTAAAAAATAATTACCATCAAAACATATACCCAGAAAACTAACATAATTCTTTTTGACATTATGTTAAAGAATGTTAGATCAAGTTCATCCAGGCTAGCGTACTGGTCAAGAAAGCTCCCAAAACTGACAAGAGACCCGTTGGGAAACAATTCTTATTGAACACATGTGAACAAGTTGAAAAAAATCTGGTGTACCACTCGGGAAAAAAAATCCCATTTTCTGTTTGTATAATAGCGTTCAATTTTTTTTTTACAATGCAAATGTAATGTTTGTTGCCGACTTTTATGAGTATTTTTTATGTTTGAAAAGGTATATTGTAAAGTAAACCCTGTATAGAAAACACAGAAATACTGAGAAACAAATAGCATATTTGTTCATAGAAAACATGACGGGGTTGAAAGACATGAACGAAACTGTATATTTTGGGCTTGTGAAAATATGTACAAAAATATTGACTCTGTGTGTGTGTTTGTGTGTGTGTGTGTGTGTGTGTGTGTGTGTGTGTGTGTGTGTGTGTGTGTGTGTGTGTGTGTGTGTGTGTGTATGTGTGATTCACCATTGTCTTTGGATCACGTGTTGGACTCGTGATTGACAGCTATTTCCCTCCCGGAAGAGAGCTCAAAGCTCGTATGACCGATCCATGTGTAATGCTGTGACCTTACACGCACACACACACCCAACTCTCAGCCCACGAGAGTTGGAGTAACGATTCGAAGCGCAGCGATATTGAAATTATTTCAGACCTGGGCAGGATTCGAACCCGGACTGCCGTAGTGACAGTCGGGGACTCTACCAACCGCGCTACCGAGT
>NC_134818.1:12154369-12156869 GCF_046742065.1 Oratosquilla oratoria
TAACAGGGCAATGGTGAGGTTTTGGCTGCAGCTATTAAGCGCCTACTGGCCTAGGCTCCTCACCATTCTGTTCTTCTTCAAACCATCTTGACTAATGTGATAGTAGTTCAATTTGACTTAGGATGGGACAAAAAAAATAAATAAATAAATAAATAAATAAAAAATAATAATAATAATAATAATAATAATAATAGGTAAATAAATAATAATAATAATAAATAAATATAAAAATAAATATAGGACAAAATAACAAATAAATAAAAAAACAAAAAATAAAGAACTAATGAAATGGATACGTAAAAAAACGAAAAATAAACAAATAATCAAATGACGTAATCAAATAATCAAACAATAAAATAATCTAATAATCAAATAAACAAACAAATAAATATACACAAGTAAACTAACAAATAAACAAATAGACTAATAAATAAACAAATCAATGACTAAATACATAAATAAACGAGGGAATAAATAGATAAACATACTTATAACAAATAAAAAGCTTCATACCAAACTACACAAGGAACAAGACCCCGCCCGTTACCTGAATCTGCGAAACCTGAACAGACGTTTTTGTTGTCATGACAACCATACGAAATGCAATCATTATAAAACCAAATGAAACCCGCCCTATTCCTAAAAAAAAAAAAGTATAGATACTAATAAAATAAAAATAACGAAACTATACGAATAAATTGTTAGTCTTTTAAATAGAAACGTAATCAAAGTCTCAAAATACACCGTTCCTTTCATTTCTGAACGAAAGCTGATTCCATGATTCCATGCATGATCGTGATAGCATGCAAATTTGCATAATGAAATGATCACTACTAATGAAACCTTACCAGAACTCTACATTAAACCTTTGAATGTGGACGGGGTTCCCCCGCCCCGAGATGAATAAAATCACCTGGCGGCAGTAAGAATTAAATAATTTAATTTGGGTTCGACACAGGTTGAAGGTTCATTGGTTGATGACGATGATTTGATTTGTCACAAATTCCCCTCTCTCAGGAGCCTAGGACGATGCCCCTTACAGAAGACTTTGTAGCTTGGAATTCAATGAACCATGCTCTTAGTTAAACTCACCATTGGCCGGGTTCGAACCGCCATCACCTCGACCTTCTCGGCCAGCGAACATAATTATACAAGGTAATAGATTCTTGTATAAAATCGCTCAATACTTTCTAGTGACACAGTATAAATATTTTGAACAGGCTTGGGTAGGATAGGTTAGGTTAGTTTAGGCTAGGTTAGACAAGGAGAGGTTACTTTAGGCTAGGTTTGGTTAGTTTAGGCTAGGTTAGATTAGAATAGGTTAATTTATGCTAGTTTAGGCAAGGTTCGGCTAGTTCAAGCTAGGTTAGGTTAGGATAGGTTAGTTTAGGCTAGTTTAGGTAAGGTTACGTGAGTTTAATTAGGTTATCCTAGGGTCGGCTTTATTAGGTTAGGTTAGGATACGTTAGTTTAGGACAGATTAGGCTAGGTTAGATTAGGTTATGTTAGGCTAGGTTAGGCTGCGTGAAGCTTAGTTAGGGTAGGTTAGTCTATATTAAACTAGGTGAGGCTAGGTTAGGCTACATGACTGTACGATAGGGTACGTTAGTCTAGGTAAGGCTAGGTTGGGTTTGGCTAGGCTAGATTAGACTAGGTTAGGCTAGGTTAGGTTAGGTTAAGTTATATTTTCCTTTCGTTACAGTCAAAACGTTTATTCAATGTATACTGAACGGGAGTGAGTATTTATAATCTTTTAAAGAAAATAAGTTCAAAATTGTGTTTACTACCAAGGGTCCGTTTAAGGATTATGTGAAAAATTCCCATTTGGGCTTAGTTCCAACTATCCCACTCTGAGTCATGTTGTCGTACCATTATCAACTGACATTTCCCAACACGATACGACCACATTCCCAGCAACCAATCAGAATACAGGAAATTACTCCTGACTTCGAAAGCTTTGTTGTTATTGGTTGGTATGTGGATGTGGGTGAAGTTTCAGCTGTTTATGTGTTGTGTCGTTTTGTTGTCAGATTTGAATTGAAGTGTTTCGTTCTATTTGTTCATAAATCATGGCAGGTAAATGTTATGATTTGATATTTGGCACAGACAAAAAAAAAAAAAAAAAAAAAAAAAAAAAAATGAAATTTATAATATGGTCACGTATTTGCATCCTATGACATATGTAAAGGTGAGGGAAGGAACACACATAGTGTGTTCACCACCATAGTCTTGGACCACGTGTGGGACTAGTGATCGACAGCTATTTCCCTCCCGGAGGAGGGCTCAGAGCTCATATATGACCGATCTATGGGTAATATTGTAACCTTATACGCACACACACACCCAACTCCCCGCCCACGATAGTTGGAGTAACGACTTGCAGCGCAGCGATACTGAAATTATTTCAGCCCCGGACGGGATTCGATCCCAGACCACCTTAGTGGCAGTTGCAAACGCTAACACTGCGTCATCGAGTCGTGCGCGCACGTGTGTGTGTGTG
>NC_134818.1:12164369-12176869 GCF_046742065.1 Oratosquilla oratoria
ATTCAGGTACATTTTCATAAAGATTAGATACAGATTTCTATGTGTATACGGACGCGTGTATACATGCACACACACGCACGCACGCACACACACACACACACACACACAGATACACGACCTCTCATCCGTCTCCCCATCTATGGATGAAATAATTGAAACATTTTGTTCTGGCTGACGCTGGACGACTTTATTCAGCTCTCGAAAGGATCTCAATTAACACCTTTGATAATATGACGCAATTTAATGGTTCATTTGGTTTATTCTTACACACAGAAATCGATTTTATTCAGCATAGGGCGCAATTTTGTGAGGATGGGTTTAAGTTAATATACATACATATATATATATATATATATATATATATATATATATATGTATATGTATGTATGTATATGTATATATATTTATATATATATACATAATATATATATATATATATATATATATATATATAAATGTATAAATATATATATATATTATATAGAAGGGCACAAGAACTACACCATTATTACTATTGAATAAAAAAAAAAGTAAAGAAAAAGTACACATACAAGCACACACACACACACACGTTCGCTCACACATACATACATACATACACATAGACACAAGCACACACATATACATGAAAAATAACACGCATACACCTGTTCACACGCACACACATACGCACACGTAAAAACACACACACGATCGCGCACACACACATACACAGCCTCACAGAAGTAGAGATACATACATACATAATATTTACATGCATACATACAAAGAGATATAAAAATAAAGCTATAGATAATTATACAGAGAGACAGAGAGTGCAACTACCACGAAAGTCAATTATATTTTTAATTGAAAACCTTGTTATATGATCTTCCTAAAGAACGAAAAATCAAATTGGGAAAGGAGATCCCATGAATATGAAATAGCTTAATGAGACACTTTTATCCACACGTGTCTATGAACAACAGAGCAGAGTATCACGTATCGTTGGGTAATTTCTTTATATATATAAACTAGAAAAGAATCATCTTAATCCGTATTGCTTATATCGATATATCGTGGCATCTATGTGGCACACGTGTGTGTGTGTGTATGTGTATGTGTGTGCGTGTGTGTATGTGTATGTATGTGTGTGTGTATGATTCACCATGGTCTTGGATCACGTGTTGAACTCGTGATCAACAGCTATTTCCCTCTCAGAAGAGAGCTCAGAGCTCATATATGACCGATCTATAGGTAATGCTGTGACCTTACGCACACACAACCCCACGAGGGTTGGAGTAACAACTTGCAGCGCAGCGATACTGAAGTTATTTCAGCCCTGGGCGGGATTTGAACCCGGACCGCCGTAATGACGGCCGGGAACTCTAACCACTGTATGTGTGTGTGTGTGTGTGTGTGTGTGTGTGTGTGTGTGTGTGTGTGTGTGTGTGTGTGTGTGTGTGTGTGTATGTGTGTGCGTGTGTATGTGTGTATCCGTCCATGGCGGAGTGGATAGTTAAATCGAATCTATTTCATAGAAAATTCTAGAAACGTCTTTTTTGTGTAATTTGTTGCATTGTGAATTGAAACCTAAAAATCATATCAAATGAGTGAAATACATGATCTATTACTTTGAACACTAATGATAACAATGATAATAATTGCAAGCACAATAGAAATAATACTAATAGTACCAATACTAATACTAGAACTAAATCCAATACTACTTTTACTGCTACTAATACTAATGATAATGATAATAATTGTCTTAGTAATGTTATCAACAATAATGTGATAACAATAATAACATAATATATATGAACATTAGTATGAATAAAAGTATGAAAATGAATATAACCATGAATATAAATATGAATATAAGGATGAATATGAATATAAACATGAATATGAATATGAGTATATGAATATGAATATTGTTATTAATATGAAAATGAACTTAATTATGAATATGAATATGAACGTAATTATGAGTATAAATATGAATATGAATACGAATATGAACATGAATATAAACATAGGTATATGATTATGATATGAACATATATATGAATATGAAAATTATTACGAACACAGATATGATTATGAACATGGATATGAACATGAATATACATATGAATATGAACAGATACATGAATATGAAGAAAAATTTGAATATATATATATATATGAACATAAATATGAGTATGAATATGATTATGAGCAGATATGATTATGAACATGAATATACATATGAATATGAACAGAAACATGAATATGAACAAAAATCTGAATATAAATATATATATATGAACATAAATATGAAAATGAATATGATTATGAATACAGACATGATTATGAACAGGAATATGACCAGAAACATGAATATGAACAAAAATCTGAATGTAAATATATATATGAAGATATGAATATGATTATGAACACAGATATGATTATGAACATGAATATGAACAGAAACATGAATATGAAAAATCTGAATATAAATATATATATGAACATGGATATGATTATGAATACAGATATGATTATGAACAGGGATATGAACAGAAACATGAATATGAACAAAAATCTGAATATAAATATGAACATAAATATGAACATAAATATGAATATTAACATTAGAGTAGTGACATGACTCTTCGAATCCGAAGCAATTTTCAACATTTTCTGTGAAATTTTCAACTTCGTATAGAAAAATATAAAATATTGCTCATAGTATCTTTTTCATGTAGGAAGAATCTTATTCGATTTTACGATTCGTCGAATCACATTTCAAATCTTTAATTCCCAATTGATCAAAATCATGGCTGACATTTTGAGTTTTTTGATATTTTATGTCTTCTTTTAGCCTGTCAATCTTTTCATATATTTTTCTTTCTTTCTTTCTTTATTTTTCCTCTTTTTATGTTTTAAATTAGATCAGTGTTTTGTAAGCTATTTTTGTGAAATTATGTGAATAGCAGTTAATCAAAAGTATACTTTTAGAGCTTTAGTAAAACGCATCTAGATATTATTATCACAGACATATCAAAGAATAAAGAAATATAAGTGGTTTGCATTTTCCATCCCTACTTACCTCAAGAAGAATTTTCTAGAAGAATTTCTAGTGTTTTTAAGCTAATCCTCTTGACCGCTCACTGCCGCAAACAGTTTGGTGTTCACTGGCAACTGCGACAGAGTTATCCATGGCTCTCAACCAATAGTAGACCTTAACTGAGCTCAACAAAGTCGTTTAAAGTTAACCAAGATTAAGTCAGACTCACAGATATCGTCCTATTAGGTAACAAAGCGTTTAGGGAATTAAGTTAACTACGCTAAAAATCTAGATTAAACTATATAGTCCTTGCACTCCACCCAGTCCGTTCAGGTTGGGGCAGAAACGAGAATTCCCCTGAATGCGACGTTGCCAATTTGACCATCAATGGGATCGTCACTGTCACCCGGTGACACCTCGGTGTGGCACCATTGGGGAAAAGCGGTGTTGCCACATGTTGTGGAATTTATTCAAATCGTTTTTATAATCCTAAAAAGTAATACTCACCGTATTATACAGCTTCCTTAACTATATATATATAAAATCATAGAGCACATAGATGGAATTTGGCAACAGGGCTCACGACGTATGCCACATCCTGAAGGACATCTTGGAGCCCAAGGACTATATTCTAGTTTACAGAAAACGATAAACTTACTACTTATGAGGTTTTCTTTTGTTTAACAATACGCGATTGGATCCAATATAGAGGATTTAATCCTTTATACAGGATTTACTTGATCGGTAAATGTTTTGTGGAGAGTTAACAAAGAGTCTATTAGTCTTAAGGAGTTTATTGTGTTACGGCTTGGTATCAATTCGATTAAGAAACAATTTCCCAAGATTAAATAGGACAGTAAGGCTTCAAATTGTATCCACTGTATTTCTGATTATTTCAAAACAATGTATACATATTTCACCACCATAGCGGCCTTATTCATTTATTTATTTATTCATAAATTCATTTCTTAATTCCTTCATTTTATGAAATATATCAAATAAATGGATATAAGGACTGTATATATGTCTAGTTATCTGTGATTTCAACTTCGTCATAACAACAAATCACCATTATGTCAAGCAGAATGATACATCCAAATCAACTCTTTGTTTCTATTCAACTTCCTAGTAATGATTCGTTAAGACCAATTGTGTATCCTGACCTAATGTGACTTTCCTTGGTTAAGGTTATATTGTATATACGAATATGAATTATTATTATTTTATTTATTCATTTTTTTTTATTTTTTAGATTCTTCACACTTTATACGGTAAAGCAAAATCGTAGGATTGTTTTAATTAGTTATATATCTATATATCTATTTATTTGATCTATGTACTTAGCTATTATTTACTTAATAATCTTTAAATGTTTCTTTTTAGAATCTTCACACTGTCTAAGGTGAAGGAAAATTTCAACATTATCTAATTTATTCATATATATATATATATATATATATATATATATATATATATATATAAATATATATATATATATAAATATATATATATACATTATATATGTATATATAATCATTTACTTAATAATTCATTTGTATTATCTAGTTATCATTTATTCCCTAATATATCTATTTATTCAATTATCTATAAACAGTCTATTTATTGATTATTTGTTTATCTATTCATTTATTGTCTTTTGTCAGACGAATATATTAAGTTATGATTAAAACTATATTAATAGCTAGAAAGACTTCAGCCAATGATTGGTTGCAATTGATTACATATAAAAAATGGCGACGGAGACAACAAACCCCACAACACCCCCTCCCCTTGTCCCCCCCCCCCAAAAAAAAAAAAAAAACTCGCACGGGGACAATTGAAAACAACAGTAGATAATAAGTCTTTGTCCATGTCCCTCTCTGTGACAGCCAACACGCTACCATGGTCGTTTCCTGGCTGTCATTTGTACCAGTGTGTTTTGTGTGTACGTGTGTGTGTGTGTGTGTGTGTGTGTGTATGTGTGTACACTCATTCGCTAATTTTCTGTACTGAAGAGAGTCTTAAACAATCGTTATCCCATCATAATGGAGGCTGTCCCTTGAGCTAAAAAAAAAAAAAAAAAAAAAAAAAAAAAAAAAGTCAAGCTGATGAAGAGCGAGCGGGGTTTCCTGTATTGAGGTCTTAAACCTTTTACCCTTGAAGGAAGTCTTCCTTAACTGAATAAAATCGCATGTCGGGAGCTAGAATAAAGATGTATAACCCTTAAGGGTTGAACATACACATACGCACATTCACACACACACACACACACACACACACACACAGTATATATACAAACACTGGAACATATATAAAGGTACACAGGAACACTCACACATCTCACACACACATACACAAACGCACACATACAGTATATATGTACACACAATGGAACATATATAAAGGTACACAGGATCACACACACACGAACACACACACACACAAACACACACACACACACACACACACACGCACACAGCTTTGAAAGGACCGGCAGACGACCAGCAAGCGTTCATCTCCGACACAATCGGGCACATGGTGAAAACAACATTAATTGGGAAGTGATAAACCCCATACGGTCTATTGTGACAAATATGTCACAATCAAAAGATTTTCCTCCATCTAACACCAGAAGACTTTATTCAGGACAAAGGTAGTTCTCATCGTTGTAGAGTCGAAAAACATCCTCGGTGATTTGTTGGTATTATTTGATTTCCTTTCATGTCAGACGGATTAATTGTTGTGTTATGGTCGTCTTAGTCAAAGCGCTTTCCCTCTGCTGAATAAAATTGGTTGCCATAACCAAATCGGTGAAATTTGGGACCGTGCGTTCAGAGAAAGGCATGTGTATTTGTTGAAACAACGGAAAGAATATAGGGTGCAATAGTTGCGCCGACTGTTATGTATAGCAGTGAGACCTGGGGTTGAAAAAAAAAAAAAAAAAAAAAAAAAATCATGGAAGCAGAAGTGAAATAATTGAAGGTTGTGCATTCCCAAAATATGGCAAGGTCCTATGAGATAGAAGATAACGTATGATAGCGAAATGAGATTGGACACAAATATAAAAGCGCTGGTAAATTAAAGCCCATAACAACAACAATATATTACACTGGGGCTGGGTTTTTTTTTCTCCATCCTCCGATTAATCGGTGGTAGCCGCCCACCTACAAAACTTTTTCCACCGTAAAATGACTATGACAAACTTTTTTTTTTTTTTTTTTAAATATTACATGAAATATCACTTGAAGAAAATTATTTTCCTCCAGCATATCAGATTCCTTCTCGAAAGCTGCGGGCTGCAAATCTCCTTCAACAATCGGAGGAAAAATAGCCCAGTGTGATAACACTTTTAGGAACGATGGACAGCTGGAAAACAGATGGAAAACAGCTGGAAAACAGATGGAAATGAGTGGAAAGGGCCGAACATGCTAACCTAAGGTAGTATGACCATGTTATCAGAATGGATGTGAGTAGACATCTCTGGAGGATTGATGAATTGATGAATAGATGCTGGAAATGGGATCAAGAGATTAAGAAAAACGTGGACGGATGGAGTGAAGGAAGGCATAAGCATTCGTGGTCAGAATGTAGAACAAGTGGTAATGTATGTGTGGACCATAGAAGAATGTATGGACAAACGCTAGTCAACCGAGATAAAAATAGGTTAATATTCTTACTTATATTTTATTCTTTTTTTTTGGGGGGGGGGGAGGGGGGAGTATTGGAATGGAAAAATGAAAAAAGGTGACTACGACGATGTTCAAAGTTCCTAAGGAGAGAAAGGAAAGGAAAACACTTAAGTACCCCTGGTTTAGACTAAGGCTTTGTTCACACTAGCGGTTTGAACCGCCACGGTTCGAACCGCAGTGGTTCAATTACAATGTAAGTCAGTGGAGGCATACACACACAACCACACAGTTTTTCTTTGACAATGTGATGCCGCCGCGGTTTCCGTGCGGTTCTAACCGCTAGTCTGAACAGGGCCTAAGGCAGTGACATGTTGCATGAGAGGGGCGCTTCAAGGACGTACAGGCAGTAATGCTAGTGAGGAAATGAATTTCAGTTTTCATATGATTTAGGCAAAGAATGATAAAATATAAGTATGATGAGAGCGAGAAGGGTTAGGTTATACCTCTCTTATGCCTAGGTTCAAACAGGTGACACAGGTGACACAGTCGACACAGCCAACGCAGCACAGAGCAAAGGCAGATTTCCTATTGCTGAACTGATGTATGATTTGGACTTCTCTCTCACATGAAATACTTAGGTAGTATATATAGAAGCGTTTTAGATAAGAGAGAAGCTCAAACTTTACTTCAGTTCAGCAACAGGAAGTCCTGCCTTTGCTCTGTGCTGCGTCGCCTGTGTCGCCTGCGTCATCTGTGTCGTGTTGTTTGCGATTAGGCTTATGCCTAACCACATCGCTTTGCGGGTGCTTGTGTATCAGAAAATTATTCATTCTATCATTTCGTTTATTCATTTGATAGATGATGTACAGATGATTTTGTTCATACGAAGACCGAACCTCACGTTGATGATATTGCATCCATCTTAATATACTTATTTTGATCACAGCTTCCATATTGGGTAGTACTTTTCCTTCTATCTCTAGCTGCCGTCAGGTGATTTTATTAGTCACCATGGAAGCTACAACAACAGTAAACACACACACATATAAATGTATATATATATATATATATATATATATATGTATGTATATATATGTATGTATATATATATATATGTATGTGGGGGTTACTAGGCTAGATAGAGTGAGAAATGAGGAGGTGAGGAGGAGAACAGGGGTGAAAAAGGATTTGGGAGATAGGGTCGATGAAAGAATATTAGGATGGTTTGGACACATGGAAAGAATGAGTGAAGAAAGACTAGTAAAAGAGGTATGGAAGGCAGATGTGGAGGGAGTGAACATGAGGGGACGTCCTAGGATGAGGTGGATGGATGGGGTGAAGGGGGCTTTGGGGAAGAGGGGGAATGTCTGTTGAGGAAGGAAGGGAGAGGACGGAAGACAGAGGTGAGTGGAGAATGGTTGTATATGGATGATGTTGTGACTGCATGAGGAGGAATGGGCGGGGGAAGTGGGGGGTGGGGTAGTATGTGTGAGTAATTTTTGACGCAGCCCGAAGGGATTTCTCCCCGTCCTCGCCTTATATGCAAAGGGGGACGGAGAGGGGGGTCGCCGATTAAATGAAGCGGCCTCGCTGTGGATGTACTGTGTCTTGCGACACTGCTTCTGACCCAGGGCGGTGGGCAGGGTGCAGGGATGACCCGTCATCCAGGAGGTGCTCAGATGAGAGGAAGGGTGGGAGGGGTGTGGAGTGTATTTAGGGATGAAATGGGTGGGAGTGTGTTTGTGCCTTTCCCTTTTTGGCTACCTCCCTTGGAAGGGGGAAAAAGCCTTGGTATATATATATATATATGTATATATATATATGTATATATATATACACATAAGCTCTGAGCTCTTTTCCAGGAGGGAAATAGCTGTCGATCACGAGTCCAACACTTGATCCAAAAGATTATGGTGAATCACACACACACACACACACACACACACACACACACACACACACACACACACACACGTCGAAAAAGAAGCAATGAAACTTAATGGGACGTTTTGTAAATGTATTCAACTCGAGGACTGAACACTACAATCCGAAAAATCAAAATGAACAATATCTTTTTTTCTTTTCGATTTTTTCTTCGATGATGATTGGTTTTATGTCGACGTTATTAAAACGAACCCACTCTGGAGATGAAATATACTAAGAAATTTTCCAAAGTTATCTGTGGACAAAAAGTATCTGATGGAATTGTTTCTGCCTTTTGTGATGATCTTTAGATTGAGAGAAAAAAAATGATATGAAAAAAAAATTGAAGAAAGTTACCTGAAAAAATGAAATTATATTAGAAGCGAAGGATGAGCTATATGTGAGGGGATGAAATAACAGGAAAAATAACTGGTTTAAAAATTAATATCGATTAAAGAGTCTTGGCGATGTGGTGGGTCTATTGCCTTAAAGGATTCTGTTATGGTTAATGTTAGATTATTTTATTCAGTTTAAATGTGCGATAATTTGTGTAAGAAATATATAATATCTATATATATAACTAAACAAACACACAGATAAATGAAAAAAAAAAATATATATATATATATATATACACACATATATATATACATATATATATATATACATATATATGTGTGTGTGTGTGTGTGTGTGTGTGTGTGTGTGTGTGTGTGTGTGTGTGTGTGTGTGTATGTATGTTAAAGACAGATTGAACATTTTTAGAAGCTCTGCCATGGGATTCGAACTAGATCTTCCAATGTTACGTGAAGGGTGGTCAGGGACTAGTACAGTCCTTTTGAACCATCCCATGTAGCATGGTCGCTAGCGTCTTGGCCTCGTGATTATCGACGCACGGGCCAGGGTTCGAATCCCATGGCAGAGCTTCTAAAAATGTTCAATATATATATATATATATATATATATATATATATATATATATGTATATATATGTATATATATATATATATATAAACAAGAATGGTGGCTTCTGTTATTAGCAAAAATGGGGATTATGAAAGCTTTTAGCAAAATGGGAAGAATTTGCTCCTTTTTCTTACGCAGAAGGAAATAGACAAGAACAGTTTAACCAAAAAAAACTGGTTAACGAGTGAAATAGACTTAGTAACCATCTATTCAGCGCTGAAACTATCGGTTGTTTTAAAGAAACGGTTAGATAAATTTCATGATGGGGATGATAGATGTTAATGGACATGGAACTGCCAAGTGTAGGCCTTATGGTCTCTTGCAGTCTCTTCCATTCTTATGTCCTTAGGTAAGGAAATAGGCAATAACTGGTTTACCCAAAATAATGATTAATGAGTGGAATAGACTTATTAACCATGTAGTTAGTGAGCGCTGAATCAATTGGCTGATTAAAAGAAGATAACTTTATGTATGGCAGGTGACATGGGACATGGAACTAGTTTGTGTAGGCCATATGGTCTCTTGCAGTCTCCTCTATTCATATGTACTTATGTCCACACAGAATTCTGGAGTATTTCCTCAGCAATAACCAGCGCTTCCATCCTTGTGGTAATGGACATGGAACTGCCTAGCGTAGGCCTCATGGTCTCTTGTCTCCTGCAGTCTCCTTCGTCCTTATGTTCTTAACCCATTCAACTCCGATGACAAGATGTCTTGTCATTTGGTCAAATAAAACAAAAAATCATAAAACACCAAAATGTTTGATCAAACACCAGAAAAATATGACGTCAATCCTCGCTTCGCTCGCAGCGAAGCGAGGACTGACGTCATATTTTTCTGGTGTTTGATCAAACATTTTGGTGTTTTATGATTTTTTGTTTTATTTGACCAAATGACAAGAAATCTTGTCATCGGAGTTGAATGGGTTAAGAGGAAAGTCTTAGAAAATATAAAGAAGAGATTTACGAAAATGATTAGCAAAAGAAGACCAATCCAAATCAAAACCGATCAGCTTTCTTCCTTGAGAGGAAAGATTAGTCTCCAATCAAAGTGCTGCGTTGTTCTGGTCCATAGGGGTGTTCCTAAGGCTTCTAAAGTGTTGACTGCATTAAACTTATGCAGGTAATACCCCATACAGGTCAGTTATTTAGGCATGGAGGGTATAAGATAAATAATAATGATGATGGTGATGATGATAATGAAAATGACGAGTGATAATAATATCAATATTAATAATGATGATGACAATGATAATAGTATTACTAATAATAATAGCAATGATGATAATAATATTAATGATAATATTATTATTAATAATAATAATAATAATAATAATGATAATAACAATGATAGTAATGTCACGACTTATCTTGATTCTTTTTCTTTTCCCCTTTATCATCATTTTTATCTTGACGTTCATCTTCATTTTTCACTTCATCATATTCTTTTCTTCATCCCTTCATTTTTTCCTGAATTTTCATCCTCTTCTAACAGCAGTAGTAATATTAATACTAGTTAAGAAGACACAGCACATCCACAGCGGCCTTGCTGTGGATGTGCTGTGTCTTGCGACACTGCTTCTGACCCAGGACAGTGGACAGGATGCAGGGATGACCCGTCATCCAGGAGATGCCAAGATAAGAGGGAGGGAGGAGGGTGGAGGGGAGTGGAATATATAGGAAATGGAATGGGTGGGTGTGGTTTCTATGCCTTTTTCTTTTTGGCTACCCCCCGTGTAAGGGGGAAAAAGCCTTTGGTATATGTATGTATGTATGTAAAAAGTAATATTATTACTACCGCTTCTTTATTCTATTAAATCTTATCTTTAATTACCTCCATCCACGTGGAGCTGTGTGGTGAAAGCAGTCAGGATGTCTCCCACAGACACAGTTCATTGGCCCCGCTTTCGCCAATGACTGGTCGACTTCTCTTTAATACTTTATATTATTTAAATTTAATGAAGCCTAACACAAAAGTCAACTTATCCCATTTTCTATTACAATCTGGTCAAAATTGAGGTCCTGTATGTGCGTTGTTGTTTCTTTTTGCCATCACCTCTGCCAGACGAGCTTAGAATGCCTTTGTACTTGGATCCCGCCTGAAGTCGTGAAGGTTATCGGAGTGAATGAGCCCTGGTCCACATTCTGTATTCGCTCGTAGTACATCATGATTCTCTCATTCTCATTTAGGGAGTGGGATGCCTCAGCAGTTAGGTTATTGTGACAGGGGGCTATTGGGTCCAGTATTCGTATGTCAAAGAAGGCCAATTGTTCCCGTGTCCAAAAACCTCTTGCGCTGACGTCCACTCGCACTTCATCTGATGTATTGGAAGTGCGGTATCTAGGTGGAGTAGTGTTGGTTCGATGGTCACATCCTTGCATAACTTCCGAAGCGTTTGGGCAGTGAGATCCCTTATGTGTCATTCAGATAAATCTACCCTACTACCACTATCACTACCACTATTACTACTACTACTACTACTACTACTACTACTACTTCTGCTACTACTATTACTACTACTGCTACTACTACCACTATCATTACCAATATTTCTACTACTTCTACTACTACTTTTACTACTACTACTACTACTACTACTATTACTACTACTACTACTACTATTAGTACTACTACTCCTACTACTACCACTATAATTGTCAATATTTCTATTACTACTACTAGTACTACTACTACTTTTTTTTTCAAAACGACCTCCATCCTCGTGGAACTATGCGGCGAAAGCAGTCAGTATCTGTCTCCCACAAAGTACTACTACTACCACTACTACTACTACTACTACTACTACTACTACTATTGATACTACTACTATTATTGCCAATATTTCTACTACTACTACTACTACTACTACCATTATCATTGCCAATATTTCTACTACTACTACTACTACTACTACTACTATTACTACTACTACTACTATTGATACTACT
>NC_134818.1:12186869-12219369 GCF_046742065.1 Oratosquilla oratoria
ACATAATCGTTACATAAAGTTGAACAAAACCGTTACGTAACCGCAACACAAACTTTAAATGACCGTTACATACTATCGCGTCGTTTATCCGGGCAACGATACTGTGTCCAGCTGGGGACAGTTTACGTGCAATAAGGGCATAACTTCATGTCTATGAAACGGAGCTATTGCTTAACTCTCCTATTATCCTCCATTTTCTTTTTCTTTTTCTAAATGCTCAGAAGACACGACCTCATGTATAAGGACGGGTTAGAATAAACAAATGAATAAATTAATTAATAAATAGATCAATGAATCAACGCCGACCTGAATTTCGTGTTTATTGACCTCGCTAAGGTCTTTGACATCATCCGCGGACAAAAGAGAGCTCTCGAAGAGCGTCTTCGTTGAGACCCAACCGGTTTCCCGGATCCGGTCACTCGCTAGGCCGAGTGAAGAATTACAAAGGCAGAACGTTGGCATCTACGAAGAAGAGGAAGAGGAAGAAGAAATATGTGTGTGTGTATATATATATATATATATATATATATATATATATATATATATATATATATGTATATATATATATATATGTATAAACCACAATTCACTTTAGCTCTAACCCATCAACGTCGAGGAATCCGAGGAGGCATACATGCAGAAGTTGATACATGGTGAAGTTAAGGACTCGAACCCGCGCTAACACGTAATAAGTGACAGTGACTTAGCCCATTGCGTGCACGCACACACACACACACACACACACACACACACACACACACACACACACACACACACACACACACACACATAGATGTATATATATATATCTATATATATATTTATATATATATATATATATATATATATATATATATATATATATATATATATATATAAATGATTTAACATCACACGGAATATGAAACCTTGCCTTTACGGGTGCAGTTTATACATAAAGAATTTCTCAAAAATATGTAGTCCCTCTTTGAAATGCTCCCTAAAGTTGTGGAATCCATTGGGTCGTGTTATCAATTGTATTTGGAAAATGATAGTCATTAGTTTGAAATTAAAGACTTTAGTCTTTTCACCTCTAGTCTAGTCTAGTCCCCCTGGGTGTTAGCAAATATTCAAACTGATCACCACCCTTTGTTAGACAGCGTTTCAAAGAGTGAATATATATTTTTGGGACACCCTGTATCGAAGAAGCAAGAGCCTATCAACCCCTTACGTTAAAGGTGGTCCTTTTCTTCCTATGCCAACTGCCTCCAGGCGATTTTATTCATCACTGTTGGAGATGTCACTGAATGAGACAGAAAGGCTACAGGTTGTATCACCTGTTTGAATGACGTGGGCAGATGGTTCTGTGTACCACCTGTTTGAGTTACACCAATCAAAGACTGCACCACCTGTTTGAGTTGACAAGATCATAATCCATCCCGTCTGGAGAATTGACTGTAGTCGATATTTGAGGGATTTTGGGGGGATAAACCCAACCCGTGTGGAGTATTGACTGTAGTCGATAATTTTAGGGATTTTAGGGATTTTGGAGATTTTGGGGATATAATCTAACCCGTGTGGAGTATTGACTATAACCGATATTTTGGGGATTTTAGGCATTTTATGAATTTTGGGGATATAACCCAACGCGTGTGTATTGACTGTAGTCGATATTATAAAAAATTTAGGGATTTTTGGGATGTAACCCAACCCGTGTGGAGTATTGACTGTACTCCATATTTTAGGGATCTTAGAATTTTTTTAAATATAACCCAATCTGTATGGAATATTGACCATAGTCGATATTTGGGTGATTTTAGGGATTTTGCAGATTTTTGGGATATAACCCAACCTGTGTGGTGTATTGACTTTAGTCGATATTTTAGCGATTTTAGGGATTTTTGGGATTTTAAGAACTTCTCAAGTTAGTCAGCATTCTTTTATGATTAAAAGAATGCTGATGATTTTCAATTTCTACTATCCTTCCGTTCTACTAGTCATTGCTGTGAAAGGAGTGCGGGATTCGAACCCGCAACTAAGGGAATGCGAGTCCGGCAGGCCTCTGCTTACGCCACTAACGCACAGTGTCGCATAAGTTGGGGGAAGGAAATTATTGTAATCTGTTAGAACGAAGGTACTCGAAACTAGAGAACCTGAGAGACTTAGAGGAGGAACAACGGGAGCGGGAGGGAGTGGATGGGTGGTTGGAGGAGGCGAATCTTTCGCGAAGGTTAAAAACTTCACCAGATTACATTAACTTCTTCAGGAATTCTTTTTGCGGAAACTTCTTCGGCCGTGTCGCCTCGCCTCCACTGACATCTCAAGTTTCCGCGGATTCCAGCCCTCGGCCCCTGTTCATACTGGCGGTTTGAATCGCGCGGAAACCGCGCGGAAACCGCGGCGGTTGAAACCTCTAGCGTGAACAGGGCCTCACTCTTTCCTTTTCGTCGACGGTTTCTCCGTAGCACAAAGACTCATGGGGGTTAGTTTCTACAACGAAGTGATTACAAACCGATAGCTTTTATGATCATCAAGTCCATTAGCTGAAAACAGAGACGGCAACGGAAAACAGACGTGTGTAGAGGCCGTCCCAACAACAGAGTAACAGAAACCCATGCCCACACCCATCCCATCCCACCCCCGCGCCGCCGGACCTAAACAAAAGCAACTCGCCAAAGGGTGGAAGCAACAGTCATCTAACACCGGGATTCAACCGTATGTCTGTCTGTTGTTTAGGCTTTCTAGTTCTACTTCTCCTATTCCTCTTTCTTATCCTCCTCTTCCTCTTACTCCTTCTCCTCTTCTTCCTCCTTCTCCTCCTCCTCTTCCTCTTTCTCCTCCTCTTCCTCTTTCTCCTCCTCTTCCTCTTTCTCCTCCTCTTCCTCTTTCTCCTCCTCCTCTTCCTCCTTCTCCTCCTCCCCCTCTTCCTCTTTCTCCTCCTCTTCCTCTTTCTCCTCCTCCTCCTCTTTCTCCTCCTTCTTCTCTTTCTTTTCCTCCTCTTCCTCCTTCTCCTCCTCCCCCATTTCCTCTTTCTCCTCTTCCACCCCCCTGTCCTCTTCCTCTTCCTTCCCCAGGTTGTCCCCTTTCTATCACACATGTAACTCTTTCTGTCTATATTCTGATCCATCAGAAGAATGTCTGCCGAATAAAACTGGATACGATGAGTCACCTCATATGACAAGCGACGACACAACGATAAAAGATTCGAACCGTACTATAAAACACCGAATGCTCGGCGTTTGGTCACCTGACGATCGCTCTAAAACTGTCATTGTTTGTTCGCTTGTTTGTTGCTAGTTAGTGCTCTTAGGGTGGAAATTTTTTATCAATAAGGAGGGACAAAAATAAATTATTCGACGGATCAGAGGAAAAGCTTGATAACCTATCATGTGGCAGTATTGGGGTATATTATTTTTAGTAATTTGATCCTTATGGGTCTTCTGTCCTGTAAAGACAGAAGACTGCGAATCAACACCATTTCAGACAGAAAACGACACCACTTCCGTCTCTGCCTCACTCGCCTCGGAGATGTGTGCTGATTTTGGTGGCGGCACACTAGACATTTCTCGCTAGCATGCTACTTGCTTTTGCTACCTTATTTGAGCAGAAACAACTTCAGTTACGACCTTTTGTTTTTCAGATTTCCAAATGTCAAATTACTCTTGCGTCATATAGTTAGAAGCTGAATGACGAACTAAGATACGAATATCAAACACATCGTCGAGATGTTCTTACAGAAGTCTAGAATATTTTAACAGAAGTCATTTTTACTCAAACGAAATAACATAAGCAAGTAGCATGCTATCCTAGTGTGCCGTCACCTTCATTTACGTAAAAAGGATAATCGTGCTTGTTGTTGATGTTTTGTTGTCATCCTGAGTACCATTGAGGGTCCCACCGCTCGATTCAGACCGAGCAACCACCTCGTGTTTACAAAGTCACAAAGCGCTCTCTATTATTTTGGTCTTGTTAGAAGGTATTATTTCAAACAGCCCCATTTGATTCGTGTGCTTGTGTGTGTGTGTGTGTGTGTGTGTGTGTGTGTGTGTGTGTGTGTGTGTGTGTGTGTGTGTGTGTGTGTGTGTGTGTGTGTGTGTGTGTGTGTGTGTGCGTGTCTTTGTGTATGTACTCTTGGGTCTGCAGGCAAGCGAGAAAGAGCTCACGTTTGTGTGTGCGCGTTCGCGCGCACGCATTTACTAGTCACATTTTCTTTTTCTTTATTAATATCATATATATATATATATATATATATATATATATATATATATATACACGCACACATGCACACACACACACACACACACACACACACACACATATATATATATATATATATATATATATATATATATAAATATATATAAGGAATAGATTGATTATCTCCGTTTTCGTTTACCATGTGCTGAGTGCGGAATTGGTTTCGATCACACATCAAATCCAATATATTCAAGGTAACTGCTACTTGGCCTGGATGTTTAGGCACAAAGGGCAAATGTGCTAATGTTAGATCAACGTCTCCTGGAGTAAAATCCTGAACAACCATTGTGATCAGAATCACCGCCACAAGGCTTTAAGTAACTACACGAGTTAATTAAAAAGTATTAACAACAAGTTTTTATGGTGCCAATAGCTGAAGACTATAATAAAAAATGACTGTGTGTGTGTGTGTGTGTGTGTGTGTGTGTGTGTGTGTGTGTGTGTGTGTGTGTGTGTGTGTGTGTGTGTGTGTGTGTGTGTGTGTGTGTGTGTGTGTGTGTGTGTGTGTTCTTTTTGCCCCTTACCTTGTCATGTCTATCTCGTTACATTATTCAGACAAAGTCGATCCAGTTTCAAGAAATTCCAAGGAGCTTTTCTTCTCCCTCCTGAGGCTTCGGAAGCTTCGTGTGTCTTACGAAGAAGCCCAGGGTAAGAAGAGGCGAGTTCGCTTTACTTCGGAAAGAAAACTAAATAAGCGATATGACGTCATAACATATTGCGCACATCTTCATTGTGTCGTGCATAGATATTTTTCTTTTCCAAGTGAAGTGACATGTTACTAGTCAGACTTTGCCTTGTCAGAATCATAATTAATGTGTCCTACTATAATTTTTTTCCAGTCTGTAATTTTTAAGCTTGTAATCACGTACCCTATTACTTTACGAAGAAGATGCAAAGAAGATACTTTCGAGCACTCCTATCATTTGCACCCTTTCTCTCCTGCTCTACAGACATTCCTCATGTATCCAAGCCATAGGGAATGTCTGACCCAGGATGGAGTAAGATAGTGGACTGACTGGTGAGGTTGTTTAATGTGTGTCTAATAGAAGGAAGTGTGCCGGCAGATTGAAGGAAAGCATGTATAGTTCCGTTATACAAAGGGATAGAAAACAAGTATAAATTGAGTAGTTTTGGTGGAATTCGTCTGTTAAATGTGATTGTCGGATGCTTGGCGTCCCCCTCACTCGCCTGTCAAGAATTTTCTATACGTCCCCTTAACCTGTCATGTCCGCATTTAGAAATATAATTGATTTACGTGGGCGTGATCACCGCCTCACGCCCGCGTCTGTGTAGGTGTGACGAACTTAAAGGGGCTATCACACTGGGCTATTTTTCCTCCAACTCCTACCTCCAACTTCCACTTGAATAACTAGAATATGACATCGCTTAAAGAAATCTAGTCTTCTCTAAGAACATTTCGTATAGGTTTATAATCTCTAAGTTTATCATTCATCTTTGCTATATATGATGGAAAGATGAATTCATATTTGGAGATTTGAAAAATAGAATATTGTAACCGAAGTCGTCTTCACTCAAACGAACTCTCAACTGTCGGCGTTGGTGAAACCCGTGGAAGCCCAGTGTGATAGCCTCTTGGAGCGGAAATCGAAGCGAGTGTCACCAAGAGTACATATACCAAATAACCCTTTATGTTGAGGTTAAGTTAACGTCAAGTGTTTTGCTCGGTGTTTATGTCGCGCTGAGAAAAAGTCACGTCAACAATTTCTACATCGATATAAAAGAAAAACGAACCACTGCAACACTTGAAGCGAAAGCAAATCAAATACCATAACAACAACAACAACAAAAATAACAACAACAAAGACATCAACAACAACAACGACATCAAGAAGAAAAAGAACAGCAACAACAACAATTGCAGCACACAGAGAAATGGATAACAAAGAGGGATACAATACGACTCACAGATTATAAAATCATTAAGACAATTTCGTAAAACAATTACATAAATCTAAGTTTCAATTCTTAGAATCGATGTTCATATATAAATGGGTCAAAGTGACAGAAGTCACGAGATATGAAGGGTAAACACAAACTGACTCCTTACATACTTTGTCAAGAGTTTTTTCTTAGATCAAAACAATCAAACAAAGAGTTCAAACAAATCTGCAGTGTCACGACTCACTGACATTGCTTTGTAATGTATCCAATAAATAACAAATTATCATATGATATACTTACGACAAAGCGTAATTTTATCCTTCACGAAAGTGTGATCCATTTTTTTCATTAACATTTTCTTATCTGAAGGCAGACTGTTGATCCAAACACTGCCAATAAGAATAAATAAATAGATAAATCAATCAATAAATGAATACATAAAAAATGAATACGTAGATAAATGAATGAATAAATGAGTTAATCAATATATGAGTAAATACGTAAATAAGTCAATAAATAGATAGATAAATAAGATATAAATACTTAAATGAATAAACAAACAAACAGATAAGTAGATAAACAAAACGAAGGAATACCACGGTAGTAACATATGTATTTTGTAAAGTAAACACGTAAGCATTGACATATTTCTGATAATATCAATTATTGGTAACATAAGCAGTTGCTGAGAAAATTCCCCGTACGACTGGAATGGTACTACAGCATAATACGACAGAAAAAAAAAAAAAAAAAAAAAAATGAATAAATAAATAAATAAATAAAAATAAATAAAATAAATAAATTAAAATAAATAAATAAAATTAATTAATAAAAAACGAGTAAAATAAGTAAATAGATAGATAAAATAATAAACAAATAACTGAATAATAAATGATAAATAAGTAAACAAATAACAAAGTAAATGAATAAGATAAAATATGAATAAAATTGAATGAAATATATGTAGATAAATAATCAAATAATGATGATACGGTAACAAATGAACAATTAAAATAAGTTTAAAGATAAGAATGATAGAAAAATCAACGATAACAGTAAACATAAAATGTTAACACAAAGGAACCGCCAGACTGATTTCTTTTCGTCATTTATAAAGAAAAAAAATAATGAAAAAAATAAAATTTTATCTGAAATCGGAACGTATGATTTGTTTGGTTTGTTCAGCAAAAATCCTCCTAACATACGAATATCCTTCTAAATAATCATAACAATTAAGATGAATTTTATTTCTAATTTGTAAGGTATTACGAAAAAACATAAATTCTATAACAGAAGGGAGAAAGTCATGGGGTAATTTACGCCACGATGAAGGAAACCAAAAAAACCTGTATACGTCCAACATTCTTAGGATCGTACACTTTTATTAAAAAAGATCTACGTTATTTACAGTAGAGTACATTTAGGAGCAAAAGTGGTGTAAAGGTTTTACAGTACAGTTATTATATTTTTATTAAGTTGGTTTATTGGTTTGAAAAAATAAGACTGAAAAAGGACAAACTATATCTTTTTTTTTAATGTCGAACTCTATTACCTTTCTGTATCTATTTTGTAGAATTTGTGGATACTACGACACGTCACATTATGATTAATTTCTTTTGGTCTTTTTTTTTATGTCAACCTTGTGTATTTTCAATATCATATAAAAAGGATATAAAAGAAGAACAGATGAATAAGCCAAAACTGCTAAAGACTTCCTTTATCTGAATAAAATTGCCAGTTATTTCTATTCAACAGAATGGAAGCTTCTGATGTAAACAAATTAAGGTCAGCATTAAAGAAAGAAAAAATAGTGGAGGCTGAATTAGATCCAGACACGTAAATCCATGATATAAACTGCGAAAAAAAAGAAAGAAAAAAAAAAAAAAATCCATGTAGAAACATGACTACATCAAGTATCATTTTCATTTTTACCTAACCGTCTAATTAGTGTATTCGAAAAAAAAAACTTAATCCACCTTTCCTTCCTACTCCTAAGGTTACAGAGATGAGAAGAGTAATTGGACAGATTTTATTTATTCATGGTCTATATTATTTGATTCAGCAATCCCCATTACGAGGGGGAAATTGCCGATTTTTTTTTTTTTTTTTTTTTTCTACAAGGCCCCGGTTACGCCAGAGGGATCTTTGCTAGCGGCGCTGCTCACTTCGTGTCAGGCCCCCGGCCCTGACCCCTGTGGCCGGAAATGACGATGGCGGCCGCTCTTACCACGGCAAGGCCGTCGCAAGGGGCGCTTCCGAAGCCCCGAAACTCAAGGCTCGGCTTTCAGACACTTTTTCTTTGGAAAACTCCCGATGTCGTCTTCGGCAACCCTTTTGGTGCCCTAATCTTGATGATTTCTAGGAGCCGAATTTATAAAAGATCCTAACCCTAATTCATAAAAGATCCTAACTCTAAATGCTTATGTCTAGACATAAGCATTTAGGTCGCAGACATAGGGATTTAAGTAAAATCTCGGCCATCAGGGTTATGACCTTTTATAAATTAGGGTCAGGATCTTTTATAAATTCGACCCCAGGAACAGAGATTTTTCCTTCTCTAGTTCCCTTTCCTTTTCCATAAATTCTTGTTCTTTTCGTTTCTATTCCTTCTTTAATTCTTCCTTTTTCCCCAAACTTTTAAAGGAGTCAATTCACTCGATTCTTCGATGAAGTAGTCGTCATCTGGCATGATCATTGTCTTTTCGACCTCTTCAGAAATGTTACAAATTGTGTTTGGTATCTCAATAGATACCAAACATTCAGGTTATTCCTCTGGTATTACCGGCTCCTCTTCGTCGGGTGATTTTAATGCAAGCCACTCCTCCCAATGGCTGGCATGGAGGAAAAAATCTCTTTATATATATATATATATATATATATATATATATATATATATATATATATACATATATATATATATATATATATATCACGTTTGCCAGATCTTCCACTAAGTATCCTATTGATTTCTCCTCACTCCTTTAGGATCTGCTCATTCCTTTTGATTCTTGCAGAGATCGTTTTGTTTATGGAATCCACGTCATCGTTAGTAGGACATACTATGATTTTTTTTATTTTCTCTTAATCGAGCTTCGAAGTTTTCGCAGACCTCTTCGATTACTTTATCCCTTGTTCTGACCAAAGCACCAAATTTCCCTGGAAAACTGAATCCACCTGTCTCACCCATCACAATCTGCATTTTCTATTTAATTATTTTTTTCTCTATTTGTTTATATATAATAATATATGTTTGCAGATTTCCTATTTTCTTTGTCATCTTTCTTTCATCTTACATTATGTATCAACTCAAACTTGCGTAGATCCTCCTAAAATAACATATTATTAATGCAGTATTTTAGTTCGTTATTCTTGCCCCTACTTCTGATAACGAGCAAAATCTGTCTAAAATCTCCCGCGCACACGAACAAGATACCATCCACAAAACACTCCGTGTTACCTACTAAGTTCCAAACCTATTTTTGTATGCCATCGAGTGCATTCAGATAAATTCCATCGTTATATTCTTCTAAACCTGAACTCCCTAGGAAATCGGTTGCAAATACGTACTTGTTTCCCTCTCCAGATGTCTGATTGGTCTCCCAAATCAGAAAATACCAACATACTTGAACATGTGGCACGTAATTGTAACCGATCATTGGTTTGTGGTCTCCAATATCCTTCTTTCCAAGTTTCTTCGTCATTTAACAAACCTTCACGACTTCCCAAAAGGTATCGCAACACACCCCGTCAACCGTACGCAAATCTTAGTAACATGTAGGACTCTTCTTGTGGGTCAAAAATATTTTAAGGTAGAATGACACGACCATTTTAGTGTTGACGGCTCGCACACGACCTAAAGATGATGAAGATTTTGTCAGCCTTTCATGTCTCATTTTTGCCAGGGTCTGGGGCGGGGCGATGACGTCATAAAAAAAAAGGAAAACAATATTTCTATTAGTACTTAGAAGCTACTCGTAGTCAATTTTTTTGCCTACAAAATTAATACATATAACTTTTATATAATTATTTCTTATTTATTGTATTTCTCTGATATTTTTTCCAACCCTATCCAGAAACTGGAAGAACTGTGGATGCAGTGTGAATAATCAACAGAAAATTATATAAAGAGAATATTGTGAAACCTACAACATAACTCATTCTACACGAATAGACCGAAGTATTCTTTCATCTCTCTATATACTGTATTTACACATTTCCACAAGTACATATTTGTATACTATATATTCAGATTTTCTACAAAATTACCCTTTTACCTATTCCCATCTACTTACTAAAAAATATCATATTTCTTCATAGTTTTCTCAGGGATTTCTCAAGGAAGATGGCTCCCGACAGTCACTCACTGATATACGGTATTTTGGTAACACGTGAAATTCAATGGGCGAGGTTCCCTTGGGCGCATGAATGCTCCCTTGTGCGTCGCATGCCTAGCCCTCACGGCAAAGCCGTGGCGGCGAATTTCATAGCTGAGGAAGAATCGGAGCAAGGATTGTCTGTTATTCCCAAGTCTATTTTCAGTGCCATTGAAAGAGAAGTAATTGCAATGATTTTGCCGGAGTATTCTGATGAAGGGAGTGGGTGGGGAGTATGTGTGAATGATATTTTGACGCAGCCCGAAAAGATTTCCCGCCGTCTTCTCTTTTTCTGCATGAGGGGACGGAGAGGGGGGGGGGGATCGCCGATTAAATGAAACGGCCTTGCTCTGGATGTGCTGTGTCTTGCTACATTGCTTCTGAAACAGGGCAGTGGGTGAGATGAAGGGATGACCAGTCATCCAGGAGGAACCAAGAAAAGAATGGGAGTGGAGTATATGGAAATGAAATGGGTGGGAGTGAATTTATGCCTTTGACGTTGGCTACCTCCCTTGTAAGGGGGAAAAACTGTTGGTATATGCATGTATGTATTCTGATAAAGGCAATATGAAGAGAAAGAGTTGTCCTTTGTGATACAGGCACTGAATGCGATGAAGGATGAGCTGAAGTAGGTTCAATTAAAACTGAAGGACACACAGGAATCGAGGCTGGATGAGCTGAAGGAGGAGCTCATATGGCACATCAAAAGAACAAATGGTGATGAAGATCTTCACCAGTCTTCACCGCTGCACAAGAGAATTGAAACAGATGGTAAATAAAGCCCTTGAAATGGAATTCAAGAGGCGGAACCCCCTGGGTGCAAAGCGCCCGCGAGCGAAAGGAGTACCACCGCAGGCCTAGCCCCCACGGCTTTGCCGTGGCGGCTAAGCCGGGGCTAGTTCTTACAAAAAGGAAATACTTATAGTAAACATACATTTTACAAATTAGCATTTGCATATTTCTACGTGAAGATATTCATATACCATTTATATATATAATTTTCGTATTCTTACAAAAAAATAATTATTTACAGTAATTTCGATCCATATTCAAAATATGTATATTTACATATTCACATTTGCACATCTCAACGTGCATATATTTGTATATCATATATTCATATTCTTATTTAACCGTATGCTTTCAAAAAGAAATTATTCATAGTTATTTAGATCCACATTTAAAATGAACATTTTATAACTCCACACACTGGTAAATCGGAATTATCACAGCTCACTGTGCTAGACAACGAGAAAGATATTTTTTCTGGTGTGTTTTTTAATGTTCTTAATGTGTTTTTTAAATGTAAAGAAGGGAGGGGCGGGGGTGGGGGGTTAGGGAGTGTTTGTGTGTGAATGATATTTTGACGAAGCCCGAAGGGATTCCTCCTTACGTTCTCCATTTTCTGCAGGAGAGGACGGAGAGGTGGGGATAAATGATTAAGTGAAGCTGCCTTGCTGTGGATGTGCTGTCTTGCTGCATTGTTTCTGACCCAGGGAGATGGGGAGGGGGATACAGGGATGACCCGTCATCCACGAGGTGCTAAGAGGAGAGGGGGGAAAGGGTGGTGGATGGGAGGGGAATGGATGGGGGTGGAATGGGTGGAAGTGGGTACTTGCATTTTGACTCAGCTACCTTCCTTAAAAAGGAGATAAGGTAGAAGATATTTTTTATGTATTTTGAATAAATCTAACTTTTATTTTGTTGTCATCCACTCGTCTGTTCCATTCTATTCAAAACGGAAAACACCACAAAAATATATTTGTCGTGTTTTTTCATTCTAACCTAAACTAATTTAACATATGTATTCCTCGACGACCCCATTCCCTCCCTTTCCTTTATTTTCCTGTTCACCAACAGCATGGTTAACGAATGGAAAAGACTTAGTAACCATATACTGAGGGTTGAAACAAATATTTATTTTAAGAGAAGATTATATAACTTTATGGATAGGGATGACATGTGATAAGGGACATGGAACTGCCTAGTGTAGGCCTTATGGTCTCTTGTAGTCTCCTCCATTCTTGTATTCTTATGCCCCCCCCCTTCAGGAGAGTTACTGCTTTCAGTATTTATTATTCTTTCATATTACAGCAAGCCCCGGAGTCTGTAATAGGCCCTAACGTCTTTTTCTTGGACTTGGAAATCACGTATGAATGTGGCCTCACCAAATATATTGATTATTTTGATATTGAAAAAAATTTCACATCACAGAACTTGTGGTAACACTGTGAACAGTGTAAATATTTTTTTTTTCCAAAATCGATAGAATTTTGTCTTCCGCGGTTCTTCAAAAGTTGTACGCTTATTCTAGGTGTCTCCAGACAATTTTATTCAGCTGAGGGAAACCCTTACGAGTCGCATTTATATCCCAAATTAATTTGGTATTCGAAAGTTGTTAGCGATGTAAAAAATCAAATCTGATTAGCTAAGAGAATCCCGCAAACGATATTTGAACGCAATCGCAATTAACAAAATGAAAAATAATGATCACTAAACGTTGGAATTAGAATTTCTTTATTTCAGACATATCCAGTCATTCGAATTATAAAAAATTGATATGAAAAAATTATATTAAAAAAATGCCATTACCATACCAAGAAATACCGTTACCATACCAATAATATACCATTACCATACTAGTTCAAAAATCGCAATTAATAAACCATCTAAAAGTCGCAATTATTGTCCTTTAAAAAATCGCTATACTATATTATTCAACCATTTTTGTTAATCAACTTTCAAATTCATTATTCCTTGAGATATCCAAGAAAATCCATCAAACGAAATTGTCTTCAGTTTCCACCAAAAAGAATACTTTCTTATGAATGCCTTCTTAATCTAGTTCATGTCCTCATTTCACCAGAAACTGGTGACTTAGTCTCAGAGGAAAAAGATTAACTTTAGCTTTTCTGATTGGGACAGATCCCAAAGTGATGGGAAATGACGGTCCTGGAAGACGGTCTTCTTGTCCTTCAGATGGGCTGAGGTTTTGGTTTTGTATTTGATCGGAAACCACGATCTTTGCCTCTCGAAGCCCGGATTGAAGGTCACCCAAGAAGGAAAACGTTCTTTTTCATTTTTTCTTAAAGGTGATGGGAAATTACGGTCCTGGAAGACGGTCTTCTTGTCCTTCAGATGGGCTGAGGTTTTGGTGTTGTATTTGATCGGAAACCACGATCTTTGCCTCTCGAAGCCCGGATTGAAGGTCACCCAAGAAGGAAAACGTTCTTTTTCATTTTTTCTTAAAGAAGGTGATGGGAAATTACGGTCCTAGAAGACGGTCTTCTTGTCCTTCAGATGGGCTGAGGTTTTGGTGTTGTATTTGATCGGAAACCACGATCTTTGCCTCTCGAAGCCCGGATTGAAGGTCACCCAAGAAGGAAAACGTTCTTTTTCATTTTTTCTTAAAGAAGGTGATGGGAAATGACGGTCTTGGAAGACGGTCTTCTTGTGCTTTAGATGGGCTGAGGTTTTGGTGTTACATTTTATCGGAAACCACGATCTTTGCCTTTCGAAGCCCGGATTGAAGGTCACCCAAGAAGGAAAACGTTCCTTTTCTTCTTTTCTTAAAGGAAATTCTCTAGCCTCGCACGGACCAGTCAAAGGTTTAAGGCTTCCCACTGATTCATCACTGACGAGACTTTCTTCACTAATTTGAAGACTATGATTAGATACATAAGAGACCTTTTTCGCTTTCTGTGTAGACTGCGATATTAATTTTGCCTTTTTTATTTGTGACAAATTTTTAGGTCTTATGGATGATGTGCCCGAAACTAATGTTTGATTAAGTTTTGGATCCTGAGCGGATTTTGATTTGTCCTTCAAATTCACAGGGATCCAACTGCGCTGCCTTTCCAATTTAATTTCCAATCGTATCCAAGAAGAAAACCGTTCTTTTTCTTTCATTTCATCACAGGGTCTAATCCCATAATTTGGACTGAATAAATATTTAATACTTTCGATTACTTCATTATTCTAAGTGGTTTCTTTATTTGTTGGATGATTTTGACCTGCTAAAAAGTGAAGCTCATTCCCGATCTGTTTGGAGTGTAAGGTCAGTTTGGTGGATTTTGATTTATGTAGGTTTCGAACCTACTTGAGGTGCTTTGTGGGTTTTGGTGTGTCCCCGATACTAAAAGGAATCCATGACCTCTGTCGTTCAAAGCCCAAATTCAATCCTATCCAGGAAGGGGTTCGATCCTGCTACTTTCTTCCATAACGGAATTCAATCCTTCGGTTAGCGTCAAACAAATTTCCTATACTCTCAATGATTTCATCCTCTATTTTTGGTTTCCTCTTTATAAAGTGCCATATCGACTTCATTGAGTTCGTTGCTGTTAACGTCGTTTGAGTCACATTCTTCACTGGTTTCTTTGACTCACCAGAACACCAAGTTCTTATACGAACCATTAAAGAATTCAGGCTCTGTTTCATAATCTTTTTCATAAAGGAAACGAAGGCACAGCAAAGGATCATCGTCAATAAAGTCCTCTGTTCCATGAACTTTTTCGGAATGTGAAGGAGACTGACAACCTGAACAGTCTGTGCTTATGTTGCTTGCAGATTGCACTAAATGAGATCTACCAGTTTTGGATCTGTGATATGATTGACTATAAGCGCACTTTTTGTTCTTCCAGGATCTTACGAAGGATTATGGTAGGAAAGATCCCGAAGGATATAAGGTGAGCTTTCTTTGTGTTTTGGATTGAAGTCCTTTACTTTAATCAATGGACTGATTCCAAGGGACACATCTTTCACTCTGACCAATACTTCATTCAAACCATTACCTTTCTTTTCTTCATGATCCTGATATGAAGAGACTTCATGTTCACAAAAACAGTCTGTGGTATTTTCCTGGACATTCTGTTCACCAGAACACAACACCAAAACCTCAGCCCATCTGAAGCATAAGAAGACCGTCTTCCAGGACAGTCATTTCCCATCACCTTCTTTAAGAAAAAAGGAAAAGGAACGTTTTCCTTCTTGGGTGACCTTCAATCCAAGCTTTGAAAGGCAAAGATCGTGGTTTCCGATAAAATGTAACACCAAAACCTCAGCCCATCTGAACCACTAGAAGACCGTCTTCCGACCATTTTTTTTCTTTCATTTTGTTTTATTTTTTCTTTTGTTTATTCATTTATTTATTTGTGTATTTACTTATATATTACCTATTTATCTATTTATTTATTTATTGATCTATTTTTCAGTAGCTGACTCATACGGGCCAACATGGTATCAGGTTATCATTATCATTATTATTGTTATCATTATTATTATTATTATTGATATTATCATCTATTTATTTAGCTATTTATTTATTTTTTGCTGGTTGAAAATATTATTCAGATGAGGAGAAATATTATTTTCGTTAGAAGGTTGATAAAAGTATTGATGAACCTACATAATGAGTCGCTTTGTGCGTCTTCATCTATCAGTTGGAAAAAAAAACTTTCAGCACATACAAAAAAAGGCGATTTACAAAAGTCATTAACTAAAGTCCTGTGACGATTTTAGGCAGTGAGGTAACGACCATGTGACAATTTTTTTTTTTTTTTTCTTTTTTTTTTTTTTTTTAATCTTATTTCATCGTATTTTATTTTATACATTTTTCATGGCATTGCGTGTACGCTCTAGCCAAGAGGGATTTAGACAGATTCCATTTTTTTTTTTCTAAAACCAGGTAACTACCTTAACTATATCTCGATCACATAATCCGTGTTTTTTTTGGAAGTCTGAACAGTAACAATGTTTAACCTCAATTTCTTTTTTCAGCAGGTTGGCATAAGCAAACTTCTTTCAAACAAACAAACAAAATGCTCTGGTAGTTGAGGGTGTTTGTCTGGCCAAACTTGCGCAAACAATCTCAATAAACAAGACGAAAACAAAGTTTATTTTTATCAAATATACAAAGTAACTGTTGACTGAGCAGTTTGCCAATTAGTCGACGTGGTGAGGTAAAAGGGTATATGTGAATAGACACACACATACGCGCACACACACATACATACATATACACACTCACACTCACTCATTCACACACACACACACACACACACGGTGTATATACTTATAATTACATATGCACGTACACACATGTACACACTCATACACGCACGCGTGCACTCAAATAAAACAACACACACACACACACATATATATATATATATATATATATATATATATATATATGTGGATCATAGTGGATTATATGCGCGCGCACACACACACACACTTTTATCTACTTATCTATTAATATTTATCTATCGTCTATTATCATATTACTATTATCTATTATTTATCTATTATTTGAACTATCTATTCATGAATTAATTAATTAATTTATTCATTTATTCATTTGTCCTTGTTTTGATGTGTTTTTGGTTAACAAAGATACAGGAGCTAATCATGGGTAAATATAATTAAATATTATCTGTTTGTTCAGTTTTTGCGTCTGTCATAAGTTTTTTCTTTAAGAAACTTGACAAACACTCGCACAAAGAACTTTTATTATCTTTTCTTTTATCATTTGTTTCCAAATACAAATGAACGGCAAAAGTGCAGAATAATTACTCAAAGTTGATAGGTCACAGAAAACGAATAATGCCTTTCCATAGACGCCAAAAACAAAAGAAACACATTAGGTTTCAGTTCCTTTCTGCAGCGATCACAACCCTACATGTAGCATTTGATTCCCTCTCGTGCATTCTCTTGATCTCCTTTTGTTTTATTCTCCTATTTAATATTGCCCATTTAGGTTGTATTAGTCCATAATTAATACATTACATTCTTTTTGTGTATTCATCACACTAATAACTCCAATGTCCTTTGTGCATTCGTTGGGTTCATGTTATCACACAAGACTCCTCCTTCTTTCTCCTCCTCCTCCCTTCCTTCCTCCTCCTTCTCCTCCTCCTGGACTCCCTTCAGTTTCTAAACCAGGCTTGATTCCCCGTTTTGTCTCCTTTCCACATCTATTTATATATCGTACATAAACGTTTGCACTTTTTCTCTCTTCCTTAGCCCAGTACTCTTCCCCTCTTTCTCTTTTTTTCTCTATTTCTCTCTCTCTCTCTCTCTCTCTCTCTCTCTCTCTCTCTCTATATATATATATATATATATATATATGATGAATACACAAAAAGAAAATGGAGAAAAGTGGGAGGTGAGCCAGCTGTTGTTTGCGGACGACATTGCGCTTGTGGCAGGGTCGGAGGAGGGATTGAGGAAGCTGGTGGCAGAGTTTGGGAGAGTATGTGATAGAAGAAAGCTAAAGATAAAAGTGGGTAAATGTAAGGTGATGAGATGTACAAGGGGTGAAAGTGGCAGTAGACTGGAAGTGAACATTAAGGGAGAGCGACTGGAGGAAGTGGATAGTTTTAGATACTTGGGTGCAAGTGTAGCAGGAAAAGGTGGAGTGAAGGTGGAGGTAGAATGTAGATTGAGAGAAGCGAGTAAATGCCTTGGTGGATTAAAGAGTGTAATGAGGAATAGACATTTAGGAATGGATGCGAAGAGGAGACTGTATGAAGGAGTGATTGTGCCAACAGCACTGTATGGGGCAGAAACGTGGAACATAAGAGAAGAAGAGAGAAGGAGTTTGAATGTGTTTGAGATGAGGTGTCTGAGAAGTATGGTGGGGGTTACTAGGCTGGATAGAGTGAGAAATGAGGAGGTGAGGAGGAGAACAGGGGTGAAAAAGGATTTGGGAGATAGGGTTGATGAAAGAATATTAGGATGGTTTGGACACATGGAAAGAATGAGTGAAGAAAGACTAGTAAAAGAGGTATGGAAGGCAGATGTGGAGGGAGTGAACATGAGGGGACGTCCTAGGATGAGGTGGATGGATGGGGTGAAGGGGGCTTTGGGGAAGAGGGGAATGTCTGTTGAGGAAGGAAGGGAGAGGACGGAAGACAGAGGTGATTGGAGAATGGTTGTATATGGATGATGTTGTGATTGCATGAGGAGGAATGGGCGGGGTGGGGGTGGGGGTGAGGTAGTATGTGTGAGCAAATTTTGACGCAGCCCGAAGGGATTTCTCCCCGTCCTCTCCTTATATGCAAGGAAGGACGGAGAGGGGGGGTCGCCGATTAAATGAAGCGGCCTTGCTGTGGATGTGCTGTGTCTTGCGACACTGCTTCTGACCCAGGGCGGTGGGCAAGGTGCAGGGATGACCCGTCATCCAGGAGGTGCTCAGATGAGAGGGAGGGTGGGAGGGGTGTGGAGTGTATTTAGGGATGAAATGGGTGGGAGTGTTTTTATGCCTTTCCCTTTTTGGCTACCTCCCTTGAAAGGGGGAAAAAGCCTTGGTATATGTATGTATGTATGTATATATATATATATATATATATATATATATATATATATATATATATATATGTATATATATATATATATATATATATATATATATATATGTGTGTGTGTGTGTGTGTGTGTGTGTGTGTGTGTGTATGTGTGTGTGCGCGTATGTGTATGTGAGTGTGTGTATGTGCGCGCGCGCGTTAGTGTGCGTGTGTAAGTGTGTATGCGTATGTGTGTGCGCGAATGAATGTGTGCATATATGAGTTTGCGTGTGCATGTATATACGTGCGTGTGTGTGCGTATGCGTGTGCGCGAATGAGTGTGACCGTACGCGCGTGTGTATGTGTGTCACGTGTATTTGCCTTCGCGTGTGTATGCGTGATATATATATATATATAATATATATATATATATATATATATACATATTTAAGTAGAGACATTTGGGCAAATTATGAGAAAGTTAGAGGGGGAAACACGGGTCTTTATCTGAATATCGAGTTTATTCTTGACCGGTTTCGCTTACAATAGCTTCTTCAGAGGAGTGTTATTCTGGGTCGAAGTTGGCGGTGTATATAGTGAGCCAGGCCCACGTTCCCTCCTTGCGGAGTGGTTGGTGGCTGGTTCCAGTATAACACGTCAAACAGTATCGGTATAACATATATAATATAATCATCACGGTGACATTTATTTCCATATAAATTTTTATTTCTCAAAAATCATGTATTTTATTCTGATTATAATTCTATTGATATATGCATTCTGTATCGATGCTAATTATTATTATGTTATGTTTTTATATTGTAATATAATATATCATATTATATTATATATTATATTATATTGTATATTATGTCATATATCATATTATGTTATATTATTATTACATTATCATTATTGTATTATATATGTTATACCGATGCTGTTTGACGTGTTATACTGGAACCAGCCACCAACCACTCCGCAAGGAGAGAACGTGGGCCTGGCTCACTATATACAGTACACCGCCAACTTCGACCCAGAATAACACTCCTCTGAAGAAGGTATTGTAAGCGAAACCGGTCAAGAATAAACTCGATATTCAGATAAAGACCCGTGTTTCCCCCCTCACCTTTCCCATATATATATATATATATATATATATATATATATATGTGTGTGTGTGTGTGTGTGTGTGTGTGTGTGTGTGTGTGTGTATAAGAATGAAAGAGACTACAAGAGGCCTTAAGACCTACATTAGTCAGTTCCATGTTCATTACCACCTGTCATTCCCATCCATATATATATATATATATATATATATATATATATATATACGTCTGTGCGTGTTTCAATGTTTCCATTTTATTTGTTGGCTTGTGTACATGTGAGTGAGTGTGTATGTGTGCTTGTGTGCGTTCGTCTATGTATGCCTGTTTATGAAGAAGAAACAGTAATTGCCTGTACGTCCTCACGAGCGCTTTTGAAAACCGTTTGATAAGTGACATGATGTAAATAACACATATTTCTTTGTTTCAGCTGGATCTATCAAATCAACTTGTTTGTCAGGTTGGCTTTGACCTACATTTAACCCCCCTCTCCCCCCTCTTTCCCTCCCGCATCCTCCTCCTCCTCTTCCCCCCCCCCCGTTCAGTGATGTAACGTCCTGGAAATGATTGTTGTCACCAATATAATTGACCCTGGGCTGTGATTAAGCCCTTAGTCTGGATTAGGGGCTAGGCTTGGGGTGGGGCTATATCCCAGTTGACTAAAATCGACTGAAAATATAGAGTAAGTCACCTTTTTTCTGTATTTTGTGCTAATATTAGATCACATTATTTTGTTCATGGTGTATATTTGATCCTTCATTTACGATCCCAACACTTTAGTTGATCAAAATTATTCACTGAAATTACTGTATATCTTGATTATCAAGAAATTAAGATAACTGAAGCTTCGTAGTAGAAACTGATTTGCTTCTTTTTAAAAGTAAAAAAATATTTTTACTATTTAGTTCTATTTTCCTCCTAATTACAACTCGTAATTGTCAATTGTCTTTGCTGAGTATTGATCATCTGACACCACCTTTCCCACATTATATTAATTCCTTATTACTTTATCTTATTTTTGAAAATAAAAATATAATGATTATATGATCCTCATAAAATACATGAGGAACCAAGTTGAGAGGGAGGGAGGGGTGGTGGATGGGAGTTGGAATGGGTGGAATTGAAATGGATGGGAGTTGAATTAAGCCTTTTGGGTTTAGCTACATCCCTGGTAAGGGGGAAAGAGCCATTGATATATATATGCATGTAAGTATGTATGAATGTATGTATGTATGTGTGCATGTATGTATGTATGCATGTATGTATGGATGACTGTATGAACGTATACATGTATGTATTGTATGTATGTATGTATGCATGTATGGATGAATGTATGTACGTATGCATGTATATATGCATGTATGTATGTATGTATGTATGTATGTATGTATGGATGGATGGATGTATGTATTGTATGATCATATGGATGTATGTATGATAACATGGATATATGTATGATCATATAGATATATTATGATTCAAGGGGAGCCATTTGAGGGGGGATATGAGGTGGTGGATGCAAGAGTGAAATGAGTACGAGTGTGTGCATCCCTTGGCTGGCTACCCCCCTTATAAAGGGGAGAGATCCTTGATAGATAAATATCATAATATTGTAAGAAAGTGGTCTGACTGATTCAAAACATATATTCACTTCATAAACTCGTACATTAAAAATAATTGGACGAATACTGAGAAATATTGATACGTGATAGTATGCGGATAATGACAACTGATATTTCAGGTTGCCTGAAATTCACAAGAATCAAAGATCATCTTCAGGTTGAATGACACATTACTATAAGTCATCAAGAAGAATATCAATAACGCTGAGTATACTGTGTCTCTTGACCAGAATTATACATACATACATACATACATATACATACATACACACACACACATATATACTCGTATATATACATGTGTGTGTGTGTGTTTGTGTGTGTGTGTGTGTGTGTGTGTGTGTGTGTGTGTGTGTGTGTGTGTGTGTGTGTGTTAACAAAGCCAAATATGGGACAAAACACCACAAATCTAACCATGCGACATTACGTCACAACCCGACGCCGAAAGCACTCCCAAGTATACGACAATTCGTCACCACCCGAGCTACCCAGTAACCTCTTCCTGGTAACCTCCCCACTTAATCGATAACTTCCTCTAGTGAAGAACAAGCATAAGCACAAACATATAAAATGAAAAATCATCACACCATTCACCAGAAACATTCTTACCGTAACCATAAAGTCCCAAACTACTGAAGAAGGGTCTTGTACCCGAAATCGCAATCTGGCAAACATGACTACCTGTAGTGAAGTCATAAACGTCCTTTCAAAGGAGAGTAAGCCCATAGTAAGGTATATGAAAAATACCCTTAAGAAAATAGTAAGCGCACAAATAGCCATCGCTTTCGATTATATACATACATACATGTATATATATATATATATATATATATATATATATATATGAATATATATATATATATATATATATATATGTGTGTGTGTGTGTGTGTGTGTGTGTGTGTGTGTGTGTGTGTGTGTGTGTGTGATTCACCATGGTCTTTGGATCACATGTTGGACTCGTGATCGATATCTATTTTCCCCCGGAAGAGAGCTCAGGCCTCGTATATGACCGATCTATGGGTAATGTTGTAACCTTACACGCACACACACCCCCAACTCCCCGCCCACGAGAGTAGGAGTAACAACCCGCAGCGCATTGATACTGGAATTATTTCAGCCCTGGGCGGGATTCGAACCCAGACCTCCGTAGTGGCACCCGGGAACTCTACCAACTGCGCCACGAGTTGTGTGTGTGTGTGTGTGTGTGTGTGTGTGTGTGTGTGTGTGTGTGTGTGTGTGTGTGTGTGTGTGTATGTAAGTTATCAGGTCAATTTTTCGAAATCAATTGTTCGAAAAATAATGTCTCGAACGATCAATTGGTCAAAAACAATAAAGAATGTCCAAATGAATGTAAAAAAATTGAACAAAGGTTACATTTTAATTAACTATTGTTAACTGAACAATTGGTAGTTAGAAATATGACAGAGTACATTTTCATTATGTTTGTTAATCTTCACACTGAAAAGAAAGAAAGAAAACAATAAATAAAACGTATTATTGCCAATATTGACTAAATTAGTATGCAATAATTCTTAAATATTATTCTACATTGTTTCGTTTATACGGCCGCCCAATTCACGCGTCCGGGGAATGTTTCCGCAACATGGAGTACAGGTATAAATGCCAAAGCAGATAAGAGGCGAACTTTAAGAACAAATTCAGTAATTGTGTCGTACATTACCTTGAGGGTCACCTGCTTGAACTCTTCGATAAATTCTTTGACAGAAATGAAAAGAGAACACCCACAACGTTTAGACATTGGAAAATTTTTGTTCTACGATTTAAACCATGGCAATTTAAAAATAAATTGTTATTATTGTCCATGGCTGAATTATATATATATATATATATATATATATATATATAATATATATATATATATAAAGCCTTCAGGAACCTCTTATAGGTTTCTTTGGTTTTGTTAAGTAACAGGACATATATATATATATATATATATATATATATATATATATATATATATACATATATATGTATACACACTCATATATACACGTGTATATACACACACACAATATATATATATATATATATATATATTTAAGCCTTCAGGAACCTCTTATAGGTTTCTTCTGTTTTGTTAAGTAACAGTGCATATGCAAAAGGTGTAATGTTACCTAACATGACACCATGTACTAACTACAGTTGAGCAAAAATCGAAGGCACAATTTTAAAAGTTCCATCAACATACCAATGCTCAGATCTTGCTAAGTTATTGAGATTGTTTGAGGTGGAAAAGTGAATATACGACCATTTGTGGGACTGGTCATCAATAAGGAATGAATATCCTTTGATGTTTTTTTGTAAACTCCTTTGGGATGTTAATATTGAAGAAGCTATTAGGCAAAGCAGGTCCAAGATTTTTCCTCGCTGGTATATTGCTTCTAGTTCTTTTTATATTTGTTACTGAAAGGAGTTTCACCGAGACAGCACCACTTACTTCCATTGAAGCACATGATACAATATGATGCGGTGTATATTCACTATTTATTGCATGTTATTTCCCTTTCTACGTGGCTTTAGTAACATCAATTTCAGCAGCGTCTCATGCCTGCCTGTGATTCCCACTTCGTTTCTGGATATTATCTCTGACAGTAATAATAAGGGCTGATTTATATATATATATATATATATATATATATATATATATATATATACATACATGTATATACTTATATATATATATATATACATACATGTATATACTTATATATATATATATATCTATATATATATATATATATATATATATATATATATATATATATATTATATTATATTTCACATTTCCAGTAAATCTTCTTGTTCACTGTTTTGTCCTTGATATATAGATATCCACCCGGACATAGTTTCTTCTTTCCTTTTTCGCTCTCTTCAAAAGTTATATTCATCTTGAGGGTTCGAGATGTTCAGAAATACTGAAATAGGAAAATGATCAGTTGAACAATTGATCGTTTGATAAATGATTATTTTTCGAGGATTTCATTTCGAGTAATTTACTGTCGAGCAGTTGATTTCGAGGGACTTAGCTATATTCGCGTGCATATACATGTGCATTATATGCATATGTCTGTACATATGGAGGTTTTATGTCTTGGTCTCAAACGTCCGCACAGCTGGCGGTAGGCGAGTGTGAGAAAATGAGACCAGGGCGAGGAGGTCACGCAGGGTCGTCGGATCACGATGAAAGCTGTTGACGAATTTTGATTCTTCTCCTGTTTTTAGTCCACTGAGGAAGACCCTAGAGGTCGAAACGTCTGGTTCTGAATAAACTCACTATTCTAGCCTTAACTTTTCATTGTGCCACCTCACCTCCATATCTATCTATCTATCTATATATATGATATATATATATATATGTGTGTGTGTGTGTGTGTGTGGGTATGTATATATATATATATATATATATATATATATCAATTAATCAAATCAGCCATCCTGAGTCCACTGATGAACAAAGGCCTCCTTCTTTGCATTCCATGAATCACACGACCGTGCCATCATCTGCCACGTCACTCCTGCAAACTTCTCGATCTCGTCTCCCCACCTTATGTCTGGTCTCCCTCTTCCACGCTTCCTATCTCGCGGCGTCCACTCAGTTACACACCTGCTCCATCGCTCATCAGTCGTTCGCACCAATTTACTTGCCCAATTCCAATTCCTCCTTTTTACTGCCTCCACAATATATTTCACTCTAGTCTGCTCTCTCACCCAACTTGCTCTCGGTCTCTTCAGTGTTATTCCCATCATTGATCTTTCATTTCTCCTCTGTGCTGTCCTTAGCTTTGTTTCCATTGCCTTCGTTAGTTTCCAAGTCTCACACCCGTAGATTATTGCTGGTAGAATAAATTGATTGTAAACTTTACGTTTCACAGATAAAGGTAGAGAGCCTCTCAGGATTTTATTATACTTAACAAACACTTTCGAACCAACTGCAATGCGTCTTTTTATTTCATTATCATGATCTTTCGTCACCTTCACCATCTGGCCTAAATAATTATACTCTTCAACTTCCTCAAGACTTTCACCATCAATTACAATCTCTTTACTTTGAACTTTCGTGTTGAACATTACTTTGGTTTTACTCTTATTCATTTTTAAACCTACTTTGAGACTTTCTTTGTTTAGATCGCTCAGCATATCTTGCAAGTCTTCTGCTCTTTCTGAAATAAGAATAATGTCATCCGCAAACCTTAGGTGGTTCACATATTTGCCATTAATACTCAAACCTTTCTTTTCCCAACTCAACCTTCTGAAAATATCTTCCAAACAAGCTGTAAATAATTTGGGTGAAATTGTATCGCCTTGTCGTACTCCTTTCTCGATCTTGATCTTTTCTGTATCTTTATGTAATCGAATTATAGCGGTACCTTTCGCATAAATCTTTTCTAAAACTTTTACGATCTGTTCGTTTGTACCCTGTTTGCGTAGCGAGTTTAGTATTGCTATTTGTTCTACTGAGTTAAAGGCCTTCTCGTAATCTACAAAAGCTAAACACAGAGGTATATTGTATTCTGTCGTTTTCTCGATTAGTTGATTTATCGCCTGCAAATGGTCTAGAGTCGAATATCCGCTCCTAAAGCCTGCCTATTCTTTCGGTTGGTTTCTATCTAAAAATTTACTTAGTCTATTTGTAAGGATCTTGGAGAATACTTTATATACGTTTGACAGCAAGCTAATCGGTCGATAGTTACTAAGGTCCTTCTGGTCTACTTTTTTATGAAGCAAAATCACTATAGCATTGCACCACGCATCAGGGACACTTTCTTGACGTAAGCACTGGGTGTACAACTGAGCTAATTTAGTATGAACTTCTTTCCCTGCGTCTTTCAACAGATCTATTGATATACCATCTTCCCCAGGTGCTTTCCCTCGTTTCATAGTTTTTAGAGCAAATTCTACTTCTTCCTTTGTAATCTCTGGTACACTACTAACGTCTACACATGAATTTACTGACTCAAGTACGGTCTTCGACGAGTAAAGCTCTTGGTAAAATTCGTCTACTCTTTTTACAATTTTGTCTCTACTTTTAATTATTTCCCCATTCCTATCTTTCAAACATATCATTTGCTGTCTTCCTAAAGCATGCCTGCGCTCGATCACTTTAATACTTTTACCTTTCCGAATAGTTTCCTCTATTTCATCCATGTTTCTCTTTATTTTCTCTAATCTCTGCCTTTTGTTGATAAGCTTGTTCAGTTATACTCCTTCTATTTCGTCTCTCCTGCTTTTAATCTGCATGGTCCTTCTTCTTTTAATTAGGTCATTTGTAGATTTGGAGTATTTGTTCTCTCTAATGTTTTTTGTACTTCCTACTTTCTCTACCGATTCCCTAATGATATTCACTAAATTCAAATTAATATCTTCCACGGTGTCCTCGTTAGTTCTTAGAGCTTCGAATCTATTTTTAATTTCTAACTGAAATTTCTTATTATTATCCTTAATCTTTGCAAGGCTTATTTTCTTTTTTAAAACTAGTTTATTTCTCTCGGCTCTGAAATTGAATTTAGCTGTGCAACCTACCATTCTATGGTCACTACCTATGTTGACTTTATTTATCACCGTAACATTGTTAACGCTTTTGCTCTCATCTACTTATATGAAGTCTATTTCGTTCTTTGTTGTTCCATTGGCACTTCTCCACATCCATTTACGACCTACACGCTTTTGGAAGAAAGTGTTCATTATCCTCATGTTGTAGTTCTCTGCAAAATTTACAAACATCTCGCCTTTGTCATTTCTTTCACCAACTCCAAATTTACCAATGCACGTTTCATCTCCCATCTTCCCCACTTTAGGAGACGATGATCCAACAGGAATGCCCGATTTTGTTTTGATTGTGATATTCATATTTGCTATGAAGGGGGATTGGCAGTAATCTCATCTCCGTGCCAACTGGTTTCTGGTGTCACCTTATTCATTATATTCGGTGAAGCCCTATATCTATAGGGTGCCCAATGTCCACGCCGTCATAATGACGGTACCCCATATATTTATGAGGAATTTCCCTGTTTGCCATCAGTGACGTGCCAGTTAGCAGTGAGTCCTGCTACTGTGTGTTTGAGCTGCTCTTTGTCTGATCTTTCTTACAAAACTTGTTCGATATGGGTGACCCTGCAGAGATTTCCTCTCTATCGACATAGCTTTTGTAATCATTAAGATTCTCAAGCCTATTCACCACGTCAAGATGTCACCTCTCGGATATATATATATGTATATATATATATATATATATATATATATATGTTTATATATATACATATACATGTATACCGGCAATACCCAAACGGCTGCAACGATTTTCATGTAGTGATCAGATTGTAGTGATTTACCATCTGTATCAGTTCGAATACTTTAAGAAACCATCTATTGAATTCAAAGACCGACGTCATTGAATCGGCAAGTACATAGCGAATAAAATGCCTACTCGATGAAAGATAAGATTGGAGCGAATGAGGAGGTTTGAATTAGTCCGTTATATCGACAGAAAAATGTCGTTCGATGTTACCAGCAAAAGGAATTGATACTTGTGTGCTGGACAGACTCAATATGGCTACACACATTTGTATTCTTTATACCATGAACATGTTTCTGTTATTTTTTCTATCTTCCTTGTTTATCTGTTATCATTTTAATAGGTGTCCTGATACGCAGAAAGTGTTGAAATAGTAAACAGAAAAATTAATAGATATAAGTCTAATAAATAAACAAATAAAGTGCTATTACTACCACTATTACTACTATAACTATGACTGCTATTAACACTGATAATAATAGTAATATCAACAACAAAGGATTTGTTTGTTGGCCTTGGTATCTGAGTGATACCGGGCGACTTTTGTAATCCCTGTGGTACTCTCCACAAGACGGATTCCAACACTCCTTGAATATCAAGAACTCCACTGACAAACAAATGTCTGTAACTCCGCTACCTGGTAGAATCCACGGAGATTAATAAAATCGCCCGCTTATTTTCTATTATTTATTCATTCATTATTTAGGATGAATTATTGTTGTTTTTCTGCTTGTTTATTAAATGCCATTACCTATTTATTTATTCTATTCACTAATCTACTTTTTCTTCCCGAATCCGACCTAGCTATGGACCAAAAGGTCTCCTGTATGCAGGCTCTTCCTTTGTAATCCTTTGTAGAATAAAAATTGGGTAAGGTAACCCCTCGGCTAAATAAGATAAAACGACAGTTACAGTAAATGTCAAAGTCACTGAATGCATTATAAGGCCATGTTCAGACTAACGGTTTGAACCGCACTGAAACCGAGAGGGTACCGCATAGTTAAGGGAAATATGCGCGGCTGTGTGTGAACGCCTCCACTTATAGTGTAATTGAGCCGCCGCCTTTGAAACCGCTAATGTGTACAGGACCTAAGGATCATTGCTGTAAACGATCTTTTTGGTCTCTTCCTCGTTGTCCTCCTCCCTCTATACACTGGCCTGATCTTCTCTCCCCCTCCATCTCGAAATTCTTCTCTCTGAACTGAGTACTATTATATATATATATATATATATATATATATATATATATATATATATATATACATATATATATATATATATATATATATATACATATATATATATATATATATATATATATATATATTCATTCTTCCAGCCTGCTCTTGTCCTTCTCCTTTTCCTATTCCTTCTCCCTTTTCTCTTGTACCTTCCTCCTTATCTTCTTCATTCTCCCTCTTCTCCTCTTCCTTTCCTTTTCACTCGTCTTTTGATTCCCTTTCTATCTCCTTCTCTTCCTCCTCCTCTTTTTATCCTTCTCTTGTCTCCATCTGCCATTGTTCCCTGTCTTCTTCCCAATCCCCTTTCCGTCTCTCTATATCTATTTTCTTTACTATACTTATCCTCCATTTCTCTCTCTTCAGCACGCTGGTGACGTAATCAGAAACGTGCTGGTCTGGTATTCACTTAGATGTAGGTTCGAAACCCGCACGACTCTTCGATTCCCAGCAGTGACTGTAGTTATCTGCCCCCAACAGTCCATATTGTGAATAGGACAATGGTGACGACTTTGGCCGCAGCTATTCAGCGCCTCCTGGCGTAGGATCCTCACCTTCTTCTCCCCTTCCCTTCAGTCTTTCCTTTCCCTTCGCGTTCCCTTCTCTCCTTCCCTTCCTCATCTCTTCTACCTTATCTATCTTACCTCTGCTTTTACCTCTCTCCCTCCCCTCCCCTTATCAATAACACACTCTTCTTCTTTTTAGTATTCCTCTTTTATAAAACTCCCTCCAACTCTCCTTGACTAACTCTATGACTCCATCTCTTCGGCGTGATTTTGTCCTTATGGATAGAAGCGCTGGTTATTGGCGAAGAAATACTCCCTCTACCTTTCCCATATCTCCGCCATATGTCTCCTCTTTCTGCTTCCCAAATCAGTCTCCTACCTTTTCCCTCTCCCTTATACATACCAATAACTAGTAATTATAAATCATACCCAAGTTTTCCTAATATAATTGTCTTCCAACTTCTCAGTCTCTAATCTCCAAGTATTTGAACAATTTTGCTGCTTCCTTTGTCTATTATCTTATTCTAAGAAACGCCAGTTAATTTTAATCATTTCAAGGAAACTCCATCGTAATTAATTCAAGGAAACTTCATCTATGTCTTGAGTTACTAATGTCTTACATTTTCATTGCTAAAGAATGCTTATGTATAAGTGTAACATGCGCCAAAAGATTTGATTGATTTAAGGGAAATCTTACCTTATGTACTCAAAGGATTTCCCCATTCAAATTCCATTCCTCAGTTGAATGAACTATTTAAAATATAAAAAAAAGTCACAAACCTCGCAAGAATTTAACACAACTTGCCAGATTACCACAAAACTGCCTGCCCACAAGGTAGAGAAACTCAAAGGAAAGAAGAAACGACTTTTACCTACCATGGTTCATATACCGCTGCATCACGCGATCAATTTTCAGCTCTATTGCTACTCAAAGGTATGTCAGAGAACTGGATCGATAACGTCGCTCTTCTTAACGGTTCCGACAAAGACTCCCGCCTATTGGCTCTCGCCAAGGTAACGACGACACGACGTCACAGGTTTAGGGAAAGAAGAAAGGATAAGATGAATACCGCAAATACTATAAAGAAGACAAAAAGAAGATGGAAGAAGGGGAAGATGAGAAAGAAGAAGAGGAAGAAAGCATTGATGATGGAGGAAAAACAAAAAGAAGTCGAAGAAAGAAAAAGAAAATGAAGAAGACTAAGAGGATAAAGAAGAATAAAATGATTTTTTTTTACTTTTAATCCTTTGCGATTGAGAGGCTTCACTAAAAGTGAATGAAACCAAATTTGTATTCATGTGTGTGTATGTGAGTATGTGCGTGTGTACACGTGCGTGTATGTACGTGTTCATGTACTGTATGTACGTGTGTATGATTCACCATGGTGTTAAATCACGTGTCAGATTCACGATCGACAGCAAGTATCCTCCCGGATGAGAGCTCAGTTCATATATGCCCTATCTATGGATAATACTGTGACCTTACACACACACACACAACTCCCTATCCACGAGAGTTAGAGCACCAGCTCGCAGCGCAGCGATGCTGCAATTATTTCAGCCCTGGGCGGGAATCGAATTCAGACCGCGTGAGTAATGGTTGTAAAAGCTACCACTTCGCTGTCGAGCCATATGTGTGAGTGTGTGTGTGTGTGTGTGTGTGTGTGTGTATGTGAGATCGATCCTACGTCTCAGATATCACCTGCTCATTTTAATTGGTCCATATCTGCTCCTTCTCCCAACGGAGACTTCTTCAAGAAGGTTCCGCTCTGATTAATTAACTGGGGACACCTGAGAAATCTTCCCTCTCCTCCTCTGATTTTTATGAACACTTACTTCCCTGATACACTTGAACGTTGAACAGCCACACCGCTCTGTCGTCGGTACATCTGATCTTCCCCAGCTGTATAAATGTTGTTATCATTATTATCATTATCTTGTGTTTTCTTATCAGTGTTGCAATTACTATTGTTATTCTCATTATTATTGTTGTTATTATCATAATAAGAATTGATATAACTCAGTCATATATATATATATATATATATATATATATATGTTATTTTCAGTAATTATTTTTACTATGTTTATCATCAATGTTGTGATAATTGTTGGTATTTTTATTATTGCTGTTATTTTAGTAATAATAACCGATCTTACTCAGCCGCATATATATATATTACATATATATATATATATATACATACATGTATATATATATATATATATATATATATATGTGTGTGTGTGTGTGTGTGTATATACACATATATATGTATATGTGTATATATGTGTATATATATATACATATATATATGTATATATGTGTGTATATATATATGTACATATGTATATATATATGTATACATATATATATACGTATACATATATCTATATGTATATATATGTATATATATATATATATTATCATTATAATTTTATCATCATTATGATAGGGATGGAATGGGTGGGAGTGGTTCTTATGCCTTTGTTTTTTGGGGGGAAAAGCCTTTGGTATATGTATGTATTATTATTATCATTATTATTATTAGTAGTAGTAGTAGTAGTAGTTGTAATATTAGTAGAAGTGTATACATTGTGACGAATGTGGATAGGAGGTAAAGAGAACACGGGCTGAGGGAAATACTTTTATTCCTGACTAGTTTCGCCTGAGTGGCTTCTTCAGAGGAACATGGTTTGAAGTCAAGATGGTTAATATATATATGGCAAAAGAAGGAACGTGGCAAAATGTCAGGTTGGTTCCCCACTCGACCTCATCTGTCGGTGTGACGGGCTATCACAGCGGGTGGACCAATTATCCGCCTGCTGGTATTCGCGTGGCTGAAATGTCCGTCTGGATCAGGGGCTCTGTGTTTATTGTTCATGACGACAAAGTGTGTTGCTGCTTTAGCCCAT
>NC_134818.1:12221869-12229369 GCF_046742065.1 Oratosquilla oratoria
ATCAATCAAATCTTTTGCTCGACTGTCACTCATCTCTTCCACATTCTCAAGTGACCCCAAAGAAGTGAATAAAATCACCCGGCGACAGCAGTTAGAATCAAAGACACTGTGACATCTGCTACAAATGAGATTAACTTAGACTATACAAATATTGATAACATATACAAACTAAAACAATGGTTGGAAAAGTGTCTTGTGAAATCCATACGATATAACGTTAATTTCAATTGACTTGGAGAAACTTTATCTGAAATGGTCAGTGTAAAACATACTTTGGTGTAATCATCATCAGCGTCTTTAGACCATCTAAGTACTGTCTGCCTGCATCAGAGAAAACAAACAATATTCTAGAATTGATAGATTGACTAGACAATCCCTACTTTCACCAGCCAATGATGTAATTCATTCGTCAGACCAAAGACCTGTAATGGGTCAAAGTACTGCCTCAATCGACGTTGTGTCGCCTCCCCTCCTGACCAGGCTATTGGGACCAACGGAACACGCCCGCAGCCGGTCTCGGGACTCGAACTCGCGACTACCTGCTCGTGAGTTCAAGACGGTATTTACTAAGAAACGGTGTGGGGCTATGGTAGTTGTTATTTAATACATCGAAGACTATAGATATCATAATCCCCGGCTCGATTTCCTCAATAGATTTTTATTCATTTGATATTTCATATATGTATATGTATATGTATATGTATATATATATATATAGATATATATATATATATATATATATATATACATTATGTAATATACATACACTGAATGGTCCCCAGTGAACACATTAACATCTCTTCAACCACAATTAGCTTTTAATTCCATGCCATCGCAGTCGAGACTGACGAGGAGCTCGATGGAACCATATATGCGGAAATTGATAAGTGGTCAAGCTAAGGACTCGAACTCAGCTCGGACGTAACAAAGTGTCTGTGACTTAGCCCATTCCGCTATCAAGACAATGGGCTAAGTCACTGACACTTTGTTACGTCCGAGCTGAGTTCGAGTACTTAGCTTGGCCACGTATCAATTTCCGCATATATGGTTCCATCGAGCTCCTCGTCAGTCTCGACTGCGATGGCATGGAATTAAAAGTGAATTGTGGTTGAAAAGATGTTAATACATTATGTAAGTGTGTACATATCCATATACTTATTCATATACATTATATTTTTTCGACAAACGCAACTCTACGTTACTATTTAAATATGTTAAAGTATACCTTCCATACTACAAAGACAATATATAAAATTTTAATTTATCTAATTTATTATATCTCACACCAAATAAAAATTATAATAATGATGATAGTAATACTACTACTATAATAATAATGATAATAATAATAATAATGATGATGATAATAATAATAATAACAATAGATAATAATAATAATAATAATGATAATAATAAATAATAATAATAAAAATAATAACAATAGTAATAATAATAATAATAATAATAATAATAATAATAGCAATAATAATAATTATAATGATAATAATAATAACAATGATAATGATAATTAATACTATTAATAATAATAAAAAGAAATAATAATTAATAATAGTAATGATAATAACACGACCGAAAATAACAATGAAAAATAAGTAGACTTGAAATAAAAAAGAAATTAAATAAAAAAAATGAAAAAAATAAACTAAAAAGAATCTAGATAAGATCAAGCTTGAGTAGTTCCTAGAAAGATTTCCCTGGGCGCGCCTCTGCAAAAGCCAAGCGACGCTAATCCAATACTGCCAGATCTCACAAAGGAAGAACAATATTATACAAACCGTTTTTCCTCCAGTCTTACCCATTCTAACTTGATGTAGATTTATCAGGCAACATAAACTACATTCGTTGTTGCTAAAATAATCTTGGCGAAATTCACATATTAAATTAAAAGAAAAATGTTTAAATCAATGGAATCTGGAAACAGCACAACAGTCTTTGACTCGAGAAGCTTCATTATCTTCCAAACAGACGTTCAGTGTTTTGTACATTGCTAAGGAATGAAAAATTATTAATATGACATCAGCATGGTTATAGTATGAGAGAAGAGATTGTACAAATGTACAAAGTTATTACATTACTTACATTACTTTTGATGTACAGTCAAACTTTTGAAAATATATTGCTTCAGTCTGAGTGGTTGGTATATTTTTCCACGCAATATCTTCTTTACAATTTAAAGTAGTTTTGTTGTATTTGAAACTGCACCGAATACTTCAAAACTACTTTAGATATTTATGACAGTTTGTGTAATCTAGTTTTAGGTGATAAGTAAATGAAAAATAAATTATAAATGTAATATGAATAAATAATAAATGAATAAATAAACGAATAAGTAAAAATAGATAATAAATTAATAAACATAACGATTAATAGATGAATAAATGAAATAATAAAATAATAAATAATAACTAAATAAGAGAAATCGATAGATTAGTATGGGCTTACATTATTACTCGGCAGACATTTTTACTATTAAGTTTGTGTTTTACTAGTTGCAGTTTAAGTAAGTTGATAATACTTTCATAAGCTTTTCTTTTGTATTCGAAAGCTTATGTCTATTTGTAGCATCTGCTATTTCATATAATATAAAAATAATTTCCTTCAGAAATAAAATAAAATCAGGTGAAGATGACTTTTTTATAATCATAAGAACATAAGAACATGAAAGCATACGAATGAAGGAGACTGCAAGAGACCATAAGGCCTACACTAGGCAGTTCCATGTCCATTACCACCTGTCATCCCCATCCATAAAGTTGTCTAACCTTTTCTTAAAGCAACCGATATTTTCAGCGTTCACTACATGGTTACTAAGTCTATTCCATTCGTTGACCACTCTATTGGTAATTCAATTCTTGCCTATTTCCTTCTTAAATCTAAATTTGTCAATTTGAGTTCATTACTGCGAGTCCTGCCCTGTTGTTTTAATGTGATGACCTTGTTTGCCTCACCCTTGTTAAAGTCTTCGATCCTCTTGAAAGCCGAAGCCAATCCTCGTAAGATAAATTTCTGAGCCCATGTGTCATTTTTGACCAAGATAATCTGAAGAAAATATATCTTTCGCAGTATTGATATATATATATATATATATATATATATATATATATATATATATATATGTATGTATATATATATATATATATATGAATATATAATGTATATATAATATATATAAAATGTATATATATATATATATATATATATATAATATATATATATATATATACATATACATATATATATATATATTATCCATAACAGAATTTGGTGAATTCAATTGATACTGAAAATTATACATATCTATTTACCTATCTACCAAGGGCTTTTCCCCCTTCCGAGGGAGGTAGCCAACTCAAAAGGCAAGTACCTACCACCCTCTCCCCCTCTTGTATTAGCTCCTCATGGATGACGGGTCATCCCTGTATCCCGCCCTTTGCCATGGATTAGAAGCAATGCAGCGAGACACAGCACATCCACAGCAAGGCCGCTTCACTTAATCGGCCTTAATAAAGACTACAAGGAGTGATTGTGCCGACGGCACTATATATGGCAGAAACGTGGAATTTAAAAGAGGCAGAGAAGAAAATTTTAAATGTATTTGAGATGAAATGTCTGAGAAGTATAGTAGGGGTTACTAGATTGGATAGAATGAGAAACGAGGTGGTGAGGAGGAGAGGTGAGGTTGAAGAGAAGATGAGAGATAGGGTTGATGAAAGAGTATTGGGATGATTTGGACACATGGAAAGAATGAGTGAAGAAAGATTAGTAAAAGAAGTGTGGAGGGCAGAGGTGGAGGCAGTGAACTTGAGGGGATGACCGAGGATGAGATGGACGGATGGGGTGAAAGGGGCGTTAAGCAAGAGGTGAATGTCTGTTGAGTAAACAAGGAGATAGGGGTGAATGGATAACGGCTGTGTATAGATGATACTGTGAAGCAAGGAAGGGAGGGGGTGAAGGATGGAGGGTAGGAAGTGATTATGTATGAATGATATTCTGACGCAGCTCGAAGGGATTTCTCCCCGTCTTCTCTTTTTTCTGCATGAGGGGACGGAGTTGGGGGGGGGGTCGCCGATTAAGTGAAAATCATACCAATACAGAAAAATATAATGAAATACCAATGTAGAAAAATACCAGTAACCTTATATAAAAATAATATTAACAATAATAATGATAAATCATATAATCGTAATGATAATGATAATAAGAATAAGAACAATAACTATAATAATAGTGATCGTGGTGATAATGATAATAATAATAATGATGATAATAATGTTAATCATGATAATGATAATAATAATAATAATGATAATAATAATAATAATAATAATAACAATAATGATAATAACAACAATAATAATGATAACAATAATAGTAATAATAATAATAATAATAATGATAATAATAATAGTAATAACAAAAGTAAAAACAAAGAAATACAATAAAAAAGATAATTCCCCAATAGATACAGACGTTGAAAGGAAAAAATTATATCATTTTCATTTAGACAATAACATATTTCTGAAGTGTAAAGGCCTCTCTTTATAATAACCATCTACAAGTGTTGGAATATTTTATGAAAATATAAAACAAAAATTCCGCTGAATCTCTTCCTGTAGATTTTAATACGGAATTCATATCCTGTAGCTTAAGCATATAGCATATAACTCCTCTTTCTCTTCTCCTCCTCTTCTTCCTGAGCCTCCTCCTTCCAATACTGTTGTTGCTCCTACATTTCCTCACGCTCTTCTTCCTCCCCCTCCTCCTCTTCTTCAACCTCCTCCTTCGCCTAATGCTGTTGCCCCTCCTCTTCCTCACGTTCTTCTTCCTTCTCCTCTTCCTCCTCCTTTTCCTCAGCCTCCTCCTTCCCCTAATGCTATTGTCCATACTCTTCCTCACGTTGTTCTTCCTTCTCCTCCTCCCCCCTTCATCTTCCTTAATCTCCTTCTACTTACTTTGGTTACCTTCCCTACTCCTCCTCCTCTGCCTCTACCTCCTCATTTCCCTCCTCCTCCTCCTCAATCTCCTCCTTTTACTGTTGCTATATCTAAACTCCTCCTTAAGTTTTTCTTCCTTCTCCTCTTCTTCTGTCTCCTCCATCTACTCCTCAATCACTTCCCCTCTGTCTCTTCCTCCTGTTCCTCCTCCTACTACTCTTCTTCCTCTTCCTCCTCCTCTTTCTCCATCACTTCTACACACCATCCTCCTCCTCTTCCTCCTCCTTCTCCTTTTTCCTCCTTCTCAGGTTACAAAGGATTACAAACGCGGAGCATGCCGACAGGAGACCTTTTGGTCCATAACTAGGTAGGATGCGAAAAAAAGATAACAATGATGAATAAATAAAAATTATAATAATGTAAATAATAATAAATAAAATCAATAAATGCATAGGTGTAGTTAGATAAGAAACAAGCACGTAAATAGTAAATAATAATAAATTTACGGATAACTAATAATGAATAAAGGTTTCCCTTCAACATCCTCAACCCCATCTTCCGTCTTCTCCACCACACTCCACAAAATCCTCCTCCTCCCTCTTCTCCTCCTCTTACTCCTCCTACTCAACTTCCTCCACTCCCACCCTATTCCCCTGACAGCGCCTTAAAGGCCCCTTACTCCTCCCTCCTCCTCCTCCTCGTCCCTCCTCTTCCACCTCCTCCCCAGTTGCACTTAACAAATTGCCACCACCCAAGCGGATCACTCCCTCTTGTTCCCCTCCTCTTCCTTCTCACCCCCCTCCTATTCCCGCTTTTACATAAGAACATAGGAATGGAGGAGAACGCAAGTGACCATAAGGCCTATACTAGGCAGATACTCTTTTCTTGTTCCCTTGATCCCCTTTTCTTTCTCTTGTTCCTTTTCCTCTTGTCTTCTTTTCCCTGTTTCCCTTATTTCCATTTTCCTTTCCAACGTCTTTTGTCTTTTCCTATTCCCATTTTCCTCTTTCTTTTTCTACCTTTCGTCATCCTTTTCCTCTCTCCTGTTTTCTTCCTCTTTCCCCTTTTCCCCTCCTTTTCCTTCTATTCCCCTTTTTCCCATTTCTTGACTAGTACCCTTTCCCCCTCTTCCCCCTCCTCTTCTTTTCCCTCCTCCTCCTCGTCCTCCTCTCTTTTCCCCCTCCTCCTCCGCACTTACTCTCTCTTAATCATCTGTTACTCCCTGAGTTCTTTCATTCCATTGTGTAGAATCAACCTCATCCAATTCTCCTCCTCCTCCTTCTTCTCTTTCTTCTCCTCTTCCACCTCGCTTATCTCTATTAATTATTCACTGCAAAGTCCTCTGTAAGGGGCACAGTCCTACCCTCCTGATAGGGGGAAGTTTCGCGACGATAAACCAAATCACCATCATCATAATTATTAGTTAAACGATTCAGAATGAAGACCAAAGTATTGAAAGACACTGGAGGATCTTTTTCATAGAACTTCGTCAGATTTCGATATCTATCGGACAAGGTCCCGTAGTCAACAACCCGGTAAAGGGGTTATCACACTGGGCTATTTTTCCTTCAATCTCCGATTAATCGGCGGTTCCGCCTACCTCCAGAACTTTTATCGCCGTACAAAAAAAAAAAAAAAAAAAAAAAAAAAAAAAAATATATATATATATATATATTTATATATGTGTGTATATATATCTATATATATATATATATATATATGTGTATATATATATATATATATATATATATATATTAGGTTTTATAAAAAAAAATTGCGTTGTCGGAGCCGCAATACAAAAAAAAAAAAAAAGGTCAAATTAGCAAAGATATTTCTACAAATCATAAAGATTGATGGTTACTGATTTTTTCGAAGCAGGATAAATATATACATATATAACTCTCCCTGGAGTGTTTCACAAGTTTACAATATATAACCTCTTCGTTTTGATGGAAAAATTATTTTGTAAGAAACTTCTGAAGTCACGCAAATGGCCTGAAAATGCCCCCAGGTTACTGACCGCTGCGCTATGGCAAACTATTTTGTTTTCTCAACAATTTATCTAGAATGTCATTTGACATGCTGGACGTAAATTATTTTCCTTCAGCATATCAGATTACCTCCCGAAAACTGCCGTCTGCAAATCTGCCCCAACAGTCGGAGGTAAAATGCACCAGTGTGATAAGACCTTAAGCTGAACACAATTGAAGAAACGACGATAAAGAATATCGTTAAGTTACTGCCCATCTCGCATTCGCTTTGCTGTGGGTTCGAATCCCGCACTCCTTCCGAATCCCAGTAGAAACGGTTACCTTTCCCAATAGTCCCCAAAGGACAAAGGTGACGGCTTCGGCCGCAGCTACTCAGCGTCTCCTGGCGTAGGATCCTCATCGTATTTAGTAAGGTTCCATGGTGCGCCCTATGACGTCGTGTGCATTTCTCAGACATCCTCATCGTGTGCACTACATCACCATCGCAAACCCGACGATTTTTCTCATTATCAACATCAGCATAATCATCACCACCATTATTAGTATTATCATTT
>NC_134818.1:12234369-12259369 GCF_046742065.1 Oratosquilla oratoria
TTAAAAAATCATTTGCGGTGAAAGAGGTTCCGTCCCTCCATATGCTTCGGTGATTGTGTTTATATATTTGATTCTGGCAACAGCTATTGGATTGTATTCAGTCTAGCGGAGCCAATGAGACAAACCACTCAACCCAATACAAAGCAAAACTTTCAATAGCCCTACATATGCATTAGAAAAAAAAAATAGGCAAAATAAAATCAAGATATTAATATAAAATAAAATTAAACAAAATTAAATAAAATTAGATAAAATCAAAGTACAATTCTTAATAGTCCTATATATGCATCAGAGAAACTAAATGAATTAAGACAAAATAAAATGAAAATATTAATATAAAATATAACGAAATAAAATAAAATAAAATGAGATAAAATCAAATTCACTAGGATGAAGTACAGATCATTTTTAAGATTCAATTGAATAAATATTCAAGCAATATGTTTAGATATTTGTTAATTAGTTATTTTATTTGTTTCGTTATTTGTCTGTCTTTTATTATTTTGTTTGATTTTTCTGTCCGACTTCATTATATAGTAATAAAGTTTGATGATATCCCACGTGTGCTCTTGTTTGTTTGTTTGTGTGTATGTGTGTGTGTGTGTGTGTGTGTGTGTGTGTGTGTGTGTGTGTGTGTGTGTGTGTGTGCGTGTGTGATTCACCACCATGGTCTTGGATCACGTGTTGGAATTGTGATTGACAACTATTTCCTTCCCGGCAGAGCTCAGAGCTCATATGGGACCGATCTATGGGAATGGTATGACCTTACACGCACACACACACCCAACTCCCCGCTCACGAGAGTTGGAGTAACGACTCGTAGCACAGCATTACTGAAATTATTTCAGCCCTGGACGGGATTCGAATATGGACCGCCGTAGTGGCGTCCTGTGAACTCTACCATTGCTCCATCATGTCGTGTGTATGTATGTGTGTGTGTGTGTGTGTGTGTGTGTGTGTGTGTGTGTGTGTGTGTGTGTTACAACTAAGCTAAGGGATAGGCTACATCGCGACACAGAAAGAATAAAATAAAATAAGATAAGATAAAATAAAATAAAGAATTGTGTGGCCTTGGACAGTTCGCATGAGGTGCTCTGAGAATGTCAGGTAGGGTAATCCAACCTTTCATTAAAATGACTGTTTACGATAGTAAAAACACATACAACGTACATGGACATTTATTCAACTATATACTAAGAGCTCTCTTCCCCTTATAGGGGAGATAGACAAGTCAAAGTCACGCACACACCTCACCCACCCCACTCTCATTACACCTCCTACCCACCGCTATCTCAGCTCCCCACAGACGACGAGCTATCCCTGTATCCCGCCCACTGCCCTGGACATATACATTGAAACACGAAAATAAAATTAGAAATGCACAGAGTAAAATATTATGACTTATTAGTCTCAAATATTATCAAAGTATCAAAAATATTATATATTTCACGTAAGCAGTATTGCATATTCAAAATGTTACCCAATTAGCTCAGTTTGCGCAGGATTCTAAGGCAGGAACTGGAGATGAGGACTGAAGAGTCTTGATTATGGTTGATAGAAGACGCGCCAACGTATATCGTCTGGAACGGTCTTGGTGTCCTCTCGGGAGAAAAATAACTAGTTTGGGAGACAGATGCGCGATAACCTTTGGTAGTAGGGAAACACTTAGGAGATGGGACTAGTTTTAAGTTAACTTGTTCCTTCGAATATTTTTACACGTTACCACTGCAGTTTGGAATTAGATAAAACAGGGCAGAGAGACGTACTAAGTTTTCTTTGTCTAGTAGTCAGCAAGATGTCCGTAATAACTCGAAAAATGAAGGTTTGTAACTTTGCGTGGGTATTGCCATTCACGGGTCTCAGTTCTTGGCGATTTGGTAACAATCGTAGAGGTCCGAAGGACTTGTATTTTGTCGTAATGACCAAGGTAAAACGAATACTACAAGGTACGTTAGCGGGGGGGGGGGAGAGCCAGAAAACCTCTCCACTGCGCAGGTAGATGATGACGTCAACGTAAATATCGATACCAGGGTTCCGCGGGTCGAGAGCTGTCAGTCACTCACACACCAGTGTGTGGAGTTAAGCTCCATCTTCTGATTAAAGGGGTAGCTAAGGCAGACAAATGACATATAAAAATGCCAACAGTTTGTATAATGCAGAAGTGCAATGCCGTTAGACTGAAAGGTGATAAAAATATACATTTCTTTTCACTACCCAAAGATAAAAAACTTAGAAAGAAATGGATTGAATTATGTGGCACACACAATACTCGGTCATCTGGATATGTATACAGCCGTCATTTTGAAAGTAACTATTTATTAGCAACATTTCCTGAAATCTTTATTCAATTGCAAATAAACAGACTAAAGAATCCGGTTAAAACATAACTGAGCTTGGTGGAGATAAAGGTCTACATATAAAATCCACGCTTGACATGTCATCCCATCTAATAACTCGTCATATTAATATAATCCACCTAATGTGAAAGCATGTAAACATTTTTATAACTTTTCTGGCGGTCATATCTCAGATACTGATAATTTGAGGATAAGAAAGTGATACTGAGTAATTTCAGTATTGTGAACATCATAGTGTAATTCTAAAGTCTACCATACATACAGATGGTTTTCTTTAAAATTTACATTTTCTTTCACCTCTCACTCTCCCCCTCTGTATTTCCTATGACGTCACGGTGGAGGTGCGAGGAGTGGGGGGGGGGGTGCTCAACGTACCTTATAGTATTCGTTTTACCTTGGTAATGACTGTATAGAGAAATTCTACGTAATACACAGATGAACCGTGGGCGTATCGTGAATTATCTGCTTGTCTTTGTTTTCTCTTGTCTCTGCTTTATTTTGTCTTTGCTTAATCCAGTCCGGTCCGCCTTATATAGTCTACGAGTAGCTACAACGTAATTTCCATATCAAAACGTAAGGTAATTTGCGTTATGACCAATGGGGGAGCGAGCGCACTCTGACGTCATTGGAACAACGATTTGAGTTAAGAGCGTAGCAGCAACGAAGACATATGCAAACCTTACACAAATAAAGATATTATTCACAAGGGATGATATGAATTATCATAAAATGACTAAACATACATCTTATTAACGCAAGGGCGTGACAATGCATATGTGTGCGTGTGCGTGTGTGTGTGTGTTCGTGTGTGCGTGCGTGTGTGTGTGTGTGTGTGTGTTTGTGTACGTGTATGTGTGTGCGTGTGTGTGCGCATGATTCACCACGGTCTTAGATCACATGTTGGACTCGTGATCGACAGCTATTCTTCCCTGGTTATTGCTCAGAGCTCATATATGGCCTGATATATGAGTAATCCTATGAAATTACACATGCACACAGTTCCTTGCCCACCAGAGTTGGAGTGCCGACTCACACTACAGCGATGCTGAAATTTCTCAGCTCGTGGCGGGATCCGAACTCGGACTTCTGAATTAGCGGTTGAGAACGGTACCCCTGCACCGTCGAGCCGCGCGCGTGTGTGTATGTGTTTATGCATGTGTGCATATATCTATGTACTTTCACCTTTCTCAAGTTCTCTTTTCTCTCTTTGCATGAAGAACAGAGAAAAGTGGTGATAGGGAGTAAATTGTACTTAGACGAAAACGAAGAAGACTATCAGACAGAGAAGGAAAACGCAGACACGGAGAAACAAAGACCAAGTTGACTTTGGGTCTAAGTCGACTTCAGGCCTAAGTCGCCTTTGGCCTAAGTTGACTTTGAACTGTGTTTACGAGCCTGGGATGACGATAATAGTCTGGGATCTGGGACCGGATGGTAAGAGGGGGAGGGGGGGGGGGAGAAGTGAGGGGGGGAGCAGTGAGAGAGTAAGTTTAATAAGTAGAGTCAAGGGATACGTTACGGCAACGAGGCTTGGGTCTGGAATATACAGCTAATATTAGATTTGGCGAACAGGATTGGGTAATGAGATTCTATGGGGAGTTAAAGAGGACGGGTGAGGGGGTGGAGTTGGGTGCTTTGGGGAGGAGAAGGGGAGGGGACGGGAGGGGAAGGGGAGAGAGGGAGAAAGAGGGATAGTAACAAAGTCGAATACAAGTAAATAAGTAGATAGGTAAATGAATAAATACATTGATAAATAGATGAATAAATAAATAAATATATGAGTAAATGTATACATACATAAATAAATCAATAAGTTTATTTGGCAAAGAATCAATATACATGAAGTGCAGATAATGAAAAGAACATATAGTTCGAAATAACAATTACAATTGCCGAGGATAACAAAAAAAAAAAAAAACCATGTAAGCTTATTTCCATTGTGGTCCTCAGGATAACACAAAAAAGCATGTAAGCTTATTTCCAAATATATAATTGAGGTAAATGAAATGGACTGATAAATAATAGTAATGATAATAAACAAATAAATGAGAATATCAATGTGTTCATAAGAAAGATGCTTACGTGTATACTGTATGTAAATGAATTTTAGCACTTCAAAATATATTACATTCAACTGCCTCAACTGGAAGTACATACCATCCACTGTCAACTCGGTTGGCGCAGTTGTTTTTAACTACATTTATGTTAAATCTATGTCCAGATAACTTGAGACTATCGTTTCTCGTCCGGTTAATTTTTGATGTGAAAATATTTTCAGTGTGGTAAAGATCAGACCATAATGAGATGAGTAAAATCAATCTTAGATCAAAGTTACATTTTCTGCTCCTCGTAGCTGAATGAAATCGTCTGATATTCTTCGAAAAAATCAATAAAGCTTGTTAACTATTTATTCGTTTATCTATTTATCTTTTTTGGGGGGTTTAAGGGAGGGTTATGAAAGTGGTTTGGTGGTAACCTCCTCAACACTATCTTGCTATTAGAGAACTCAATATTAGAAAGGTGTATTGGAATGTAATAAAAAAAGAAGATCCCATTAGTGACCGGAGGGAGGGATTCTTAAAGGGACGAATAAAGTAGTTACTAAAATAAGAAATGATAGCAGTTATATCTAAATGAAATCTACTTAATGAGGTATCAAGATCGAAGGCAATGGAATGACACTTAGGAGAGATCTAACAAAAGGAAGACATGTGTAGTATATCTAGAAAAATACATTAAGGTAAAAAAAAAAAATTATATATATATATATATATATATATATATATATATATATATATATGCAGAGTCCACTAGGAAAAGGAAAAACACACGGAGTCCGAGCGCTTTCGTGATATATTCACATTTTCAAGGAGTACAGATAATGTGAATATATCACGAAAGCGCTTGGACTCCGTGTGTTTTTTCTTTTCCTAGTGGACTTTGCATATTTGTGACTCACGTGTGACTTGTGAAATTTGTGCATATATATATATATATATATATATATATATATATATATATATATATAATGTAAATATATATATATATGTAAATATATATATATATGTATATATATATATATATATATATATATATAATCAATACAAAGAGCTACTTTTTGTTTATTATTTTTATTTATTTATCTATCTTTATAAGCGACAGAAGAAGGACAACGCAAATGGAAAAAGTTTTGTATTTTCTCTCCTTTCTATTTACTTTGTTCAATTTCTCTTTTTCACTCTGAATTCTGTTTTCTTCAACTAATTTCTCTGTCTCTTCGTCTTTTGAACTTGACTTTCTTCGTCGTCGCTCCAAATCTTCTTATTCTCTCCTTTATCTTTCCTTATCCTTAATTCACTTTCCTCCTCTTTTACCGGCTACCTTCCTCAAGACGCTTTTACGCTCCTTTCGTCTTCCTTCGTTATTTTTATTCCCTTTCTCTGCTGATTATAACCTATGTATATTTCTTCTCTTTGTTGATACATTTTTGTCTCTTACCTTTCCTCCCCATTCCCTTTCATTCCTCCAATCCTTTTCGTCACGTCTTTATCACTGTTCACTCTATATCACTCAACTCCCTTTCTCCCTATTTTCTCCTTCCTCCCTCTCTCTCTTTTCCTCTCTCCTCCCTTCCCTTTCTCCACTCTCCACTTACGTTTTCTCCCCACCTCTCTTTCTCTCTACCTCTTTCTCTACGTTCTCTCTCTCCCTCCCCATCCCTCTGATTTACTTTACCTCCTTACCAATCTTAGCATTATCTTCTCTTTATATATTTTTCTCTTCCCTTTCTTTTTCTCTTAACTATCTCCTCTCTTACTTCCTCTCTCATCAGTTCATCTACCACAACATCAATTCCACTTTATGGTCTCCTCTCTTCAGTCCTTTACTTATACAGTCCAGAGCCACATACATACATACGCGCATACATACATATATGCATACATATGTACATACACAAACACATACGTACGTACATACATACATGCGTACGAATGTACAAACATACATACATACGTGCGTGCATACATGTACACACACACACGCGCATATACATATATATATATATATACATACTTATATATATATATACATATACATATGCATATATATACATATATATGTATACATATATACACATATATATACATATATATATATATATATATACATGTTTACATGCATACATACATACATGCATACATACGAGTACAAACATATATGCATACACATATAAATATGCAAATACGTACTTATAATCACACATACATGTTTACATGCATGCATACATACATAAATACATACATACATAAATATCTCTCTTGGTATTTGTAAGTAAATTTAACTGAGGTGTAAGGATAAATGTATCATATTTACCAACATTCAAAAGGTCTGTATATTATCAAGCGTCCCATAAAGACTGTGTAAAGTATAATCCCGTTTTATCTTACATAGACCTGAGCTGCATTCAAAATCCTCTCGTGTAAAACAGCACCACTCTCTCTCTCTCTCTCTCTCTCTCTCTCTCTCTCTCTCTCTCTCTCTCTCTCTCTCTCTCAGAATCACGTATTCAACCCTTAGCCCATGACGGGGGGCAAAGTTTGTTTGCAACTTGTGTGCTACATCAAGGTGTAACTGCTGACGTCTGCTTCCACAGTCACCAAATCTCCTTTCAATTGCGTCTGATAACATTAATCAAACAACAACAACCGTTCAAGGCAAGACACGGGGTTTTCAGAGTCTTCGGCATCGAACCTGTGACGAATGGTTCCATAGGAGAGGTGGGTGGGGGTGGGGATAGGGGTGGGGGTGAGGATTGGCCTAGGTATGTGATTTCCCAGACTGATTAGATTTGTCTGTTCATAGACAGAATAAAATTGATTAGGTCTGTCATCGTATCATTAGGGTTAGTTTGTGTAATGGGTCAGAGTAGACACCACGTGAGGGTAAAAACTTTGTGTGTGTGTGTGTGTGTGTGTGTGTGTGTGTGTGTGTGTGTGTGTGTGTGTGTGTGTGTGTGTGTGTGTGTGGATCACGTGTTACATTCGTGATCGACAGCTATTTTAGAGAGCTCAAAGCTCATATATGACCGATCTATGGGTAATGCTGTGACCTTACACGCACACACACATCCAACTCCCCGCCCACGAGAGTTAGACTAACGACTCGCAGTGCAGCGATACTGAAATTATTTCAGCTCTAGGCGGGATTCGAACCCGGACCGCCGTCGTGGCGGCCGGGAACTCTACCAACCGCGCTATCGAGTGTGTGTGTGTGTGTGTGTGTGTGTGTGTGTGTGTGTACAACGTTTCTTTTATTTAAGATTTTTCAAGTACATATGCGCTCTTTTGATTAAAAAAAAGAACGTGCATGACAATGCTTTGAATGCAAATAGATAAATTAATTAATTAATTAATTAATTAAAAATTAAGAAATTTTTATTATGAACACCAACGGAGTGAAAAGCTTTTAGCGCAAAAATAAATAAATAAATGAATAAATAAACAAACAAATAAATACATAAATATAAAATAAATATACAAAAGTTATATGTGTATTTCTTAATTTTATCTATATATTAATTTATTGGTTTCTCTATGTAATTATTAATTTATTGCATTATTTCTCTATGCTATTATATTATTATATTACATTACTATTATATTATATTACTACTTATATTATATTACTACTTATATTATATTACTACTTATGTACCTATTTATCTATTTATCAAATAATTTATTTACTATGTATGTTTATTTATCATTCATTAAATTATGTTATCTATTCATTTATTCATTTATCTATTTATTTATTTGATATATCTATTTATTGTTCTGTAACAGACAATGGCGGGAGAGATGGTCAGGCTGTTGAATCCTACACGGAAATCAACGCGTAACGGCTGCAAGGACAATAATTCCCTCTCCAATCACTGGATTAACTAGCTTTCTCAAGCGGGAATGTGCTAGATAGCAGCTGATACTATGCTAGATTGGCAAAAATAATGCTAAATATTTTGTTTACACCTTGGATTTCTGTTATATATTTTTTAATTGATATGGTATCATTTATGCGGAAATATGCTAACTTTGGCATAATTATGCTAAATCTAGTCACCCTGATTGGAGTCTGGTTCTAAACTAAAAAATAATTTAATGTCAGACGGAACAGGTGTCACTCTAGTAAAACAAATAATAACTTTGGTATTATGTTATCATCAATAACTAATAACAGTTATATTATACTGTCATCAATAACCTAAACATTCAAAATATATCATTATATATAGACAAACACATACTGTGAGAACCGTCTTAATCTATCTACAAAAAATTAATAAAAAGCAAAATGAAATGATATAGGATGGGAGCTTTCACATTTCATAGTTTTTTTCATCAACGTTCGTTATCGTGCATATGGACACGTAAACTCTGACTGAAAATCTATGGGAAAGAGTGATCATCATGAGAAAGCTAACGAACAAACTACATTTTCCATGAATTTGGTCAAGTATGAATGTTTATCTTTTTTTATCCTAACTGATGTTTCCATACATTTTAAACACAATGAAAGTAAATAGATAAATATAAAAAAGGGACTTATCACCTTAGGGTCTACACGTTAATTAATTAACTTGCAACCTTGACTATTACAACGGAAAATCATATCAAAAACAGGTTTCTGATTTCCAGAGACAAAATGAAATTCAAATATTACTCTTAACCATTTATTATGAGAGAGAGGGGGGGGGTGAGAGAAGTGCCTAGTTATAAACATTTTAGAATATTCGAGAGAGAGACAGAGATAGATAGATAGATAGATAGAGAGATAGATAGAGAGAGAGAGAGAGGGGGGGGGAAGTGCCTGGATATAAACATTTTAGAATATTCGAGATAGAGAGTGAGAGAGAGAAAGAGAGAGAGAGAGAGATAGGGTGAGAGAAGTGCCTAGATATAAACATTTTAAAATATTCGAGACAGAGAGAGAGAGAGAGAGAGAGGGGGGGGGAGGGAGGGAGAGGGAGAAGAGCCTGGATATAAACATTTTAAAACATGAGAGAGAGAGAGAGAGAGAGAGAGAGAGAGAGAGAGAGAGAGAGAGAGAGGGGGGGGGGAGGGGAGAGAAGTGCCTAGATATAAACATTTTAAAATACTGTATTCACCTACAGTGGCTGCGTTGCGGGGCGCTCACCCGCTCTTTCCATCATGATAACAAGTATGTTATCATGAATATATGTTCAGCCCAAAATAAAGAAACGTAAATTGAATAAGTGAGCACATTTTCATTTGTTTGTTTGTTTATTTGTCTGTTTGTTTGCTTGTTTGTATGTACGTGTATGTGTGTGTGTGTGTGTGTGATTCGCGTGATCGATAGCTATTTCCCTCCCGGAAGAGAGCTCAGAGCTCATATATGACCGATCTATGGGTAATGCTGTGACCTTACACACACACACACACACACACACCCAACTCCCTGCCCACGAGAGTTGGAGTAACGACTCGCAGTGCAGCGATACTGAAATTATTTCAGCCCTGGGCGGGATACGAACCCGGATCGCCGTAGTGACAGCCGGGGACTCTATCAACCGCGCCATCGAGTCGTGTGTGTGTGTGTGTGTGTGTGTGTGTGTGTGTGTGTGTGTGTGAAAAGAGAACTATTAACCAAACAATAATTACCCTCGCCTAAGCAATAGAATGTAAGAAACATGACGTCACACACTAAGGCACCGCGAGATTGTCCACACGAACAGAAGCGCTGGTAAACTACAGTCCATAACAACAACTTAATACGCCCAACACCGAAACCCATCTTGTTATCTAAAACGATCAACAAGGCAATATATTTGAAATATTCAACGTAAGTTTTGTTCGGTGAGATTATATTTCTCAGCCTTCTACCACAGCCAATGGCGTGGGACGCGCATCTCACTACCTGGCATCCTATTTGGGTAAGCGCGTTAGTTGCACGTTCGGTTAAAATGATCAGCCTCGTGCTTTGCAGTTCGAAGCAAAACATCCCCATCATTCAAACACAAAGAATCAGTGCTATAGAAAATCGTATGACGATCATCATAGAACCATGAACGATCATTGTTGAGCGATAATGTACACAATAACACATTTGTATTGATCCTTGATTAAAGAAGCCTTGCCTAACGGCTGTTAATGTACTTCTTAGGATTTTTATACTTCGATAATGAACTGACTCTGACAAGGGATACAAAAACGTTAGTAGCTCCTTTGGTAACAGGAATTGATATCTACCACATGATTGAACTTCTCTGTAATCAAGATTCCTTCCTTCTCCGAACGTACAGCCCCAAGCAAAAGTTTTGACCCATCCAGTTTTTCAAAATAAAAAATTCAAGTTATTTTTTTGATATTTCTTTTACATATTCAATAGGATTGTCTAACTGTAAACCAATCTGTACATAACAAAATATATCACGTACTCAATAAAAAAAAAAAAAAAAAAAAAAAAAGCGTAGGTTGAAACTTTTACTCGTGACTCATCCATCTTCACAACTCCTCCACATTCTCAATTGTTCCCAAAAAGGTGAATAAAATCACCCGGCGGCAGCAGTTAGAATCAGACACTAAGACATCTGTTACAAATAAGTTTAACTGAGACAGACTTAATAAAAGTAAAAAAGTTAATCGAAAAACCCCTATGCAAAGGAGAGGTTGCCACCGAGATACATTGAAAAAGAAAAATAAATAAATAAAATGAAAATAAGTATCCTCACTTCCAACTAAACGCAAATCACACATAATAATACCTGACTAGTGTATGGGTAAAATTGTGAAAGATCGTAAATGGCAGGTTTTCCTGAACTGCAAAACATTTAGTTGGAAAGATGTTACGAGTGGAGTCCCTCAGGGTTCCGTTCCTGATTCCTAAAGGCGCTGTCACACTCTAGCGTATAGGTGCCAGCGTATGAGGAGCGTATCGAATATTTCGAAAAAAATAATACGCACAACTTTTCAGCGTATGAGGTCGATTTTCGGTTAATGACCGTTAGTGTAACGTGAGCCTAGCGTACCGTCAGCGTATGAGTAACGTACGTATAACGTATGTCAGGTTATGTCAGCGTATGTGATGTGATGTGTATTTGAGTTGGACGTATACCGACGTATGAGTAACGTATATCAGCGTACCTCCGACGTATGAGAAACGTATGCGGAACGTCAGCCTAACGTATGAGGAGCGTACACAGCGGGGGGGGGGTATAAAAGGTGGCAGCGCGCGAATTTCGTTATGGGGGACACGCCGCCCATACTGGATTGTGGAATAACTGCTTCCAGATGCAAGATGCCGCAGAGTCTATGCAAGCTTCAGTCCAGGCTCCAGGGGTTCCCTGTATCTAGTATGTTGCCTGGTGATGTTGTGACCAACCTTGTCCAGCAGTTCATCATACATTTCTGGAGGCATGCGTAGGAAGTTCCTGAAGGCTCTCTGATCTTCATTTCTCAATTCAACCATAAGCTGGTCATAAAGGCCAAATTGACGCCGCCTTCCAATCCCAGGTTTCACCCAGATTGCACGTCTCATTCTACGCCTTCTTCTTCTTCTGTGTCTAGCATACTCAACTGCCAACTTTAACAAATCTTGGTGATGTTACAGCACAGCAACCTCCATCTTTGAACTGCTGGTACAAACTGATACAGATTTAGAAATACACAGGAAATACGCATGTAATACGCATGGGATAACTTGGCTGTACGCTCAGAACACGTTAGGCATAAGTTGAGTACGTTAGACTGTCGTTAGAACCATATCAACGTTAGCCATTCGTTAGACACACGTCAGACAGACGTTCATTATACGCTCCTCTAACGCTAGGTTTCCTGACCCATTCAATTTCAACGTATGAGAAGCGTACTCGACGTATGAGTAACGTACCTTCAGCGTACCTTTAGCGTGTTCAGCGTATGAGGAACGTATGAGGAGCGTAAAATTCATACGTCGGCATACGCTGAAAATTTTTGTGCATGTTCAAAAAAAAATTTGGCCGTCAGCGTACATCAGCGTACACCGACTTACCCCGGCGTACTAGAAACGTATTCCAGCGTACCCCTAGCGTGTTTCAGCGTATGTCAGCGTATGCCCAAAAAGTCCATACGTTCCTCATACGCTGGCTCTATACGCTAGAGTGTGACAGCGCCTTAATGTCCACAGTATATATCAGTGACACAGGTCAAGAATTGATATGTAATATATTCGGATTTTTTGATGATATCAAGTTGTAGAAAATGGAAAATCATCATTTGCAGTAGCCGAGTCTTGAGAAAAACAAACAAATAGTAATTATACAAACTAAAGCAACTGTCGGAAAAGTGTCTCGTGAAACCCAGCCTAATTAAATATAAACCTACACACAATATAACGTTAATTTCAATTGATTTGGAGTAACTTTAATTGAAATGGTCAGTGTAAAATATGCTTTGGTGTAATTATCATCAGCGTCTTTGCACCATCTAAGTACTGTCTTCCTGCCTTAGAGAAAAAAAAATATTCTAGAATTGATAGATCAACCACAAAATTCCTATTGTCATCAACCAACGATGTAAGCCATTCGTCAGACAAAACACCTGTTATGGATTATACCTTTGCCTCAATCAATAGACGACCTTCGACCTTATCATCGCTGATAAGGTCCGGAACCTCCGGTCACAAGAAAGTGACACTGCGAGTGATTATCACAAGAGAAAGATTGTCACCATTATATGCGAACGACAATGCCTTGCACATTATGTATTTGCATTATACTAGTTATAAGATTTAAATAGATAGTACATTGCCATCGTGTCTCTGTATTTCTGTTAACTTAATAAACCGTTTTATATCATTATCATTATTATCATTATTAATGTTATCATTATTGTTATCATTATCATTATTACTATTATTATTATCATTATCACAATTATTATTATCATTATTATTATCATCATCATCATTATTATCATCATCATTATTACTGGATAGGTAGTAAAGGGAACACGGGCTGAGGGAAATATTTTTATTCCTTAGTAGATTCGCCTCAGTGGCTTCTTCAGAAAAATAATGCTCGAATATCTTTTGTTTCGGTAAACTTAATCTCGATATTACAGCCGTCGTTGTCATTGGCATTCGCGTCGTCATCATCATCCTCATCATTATCATCATCATCATCACCACCACCACCACCATCATCATCATCATATTTATCGTCGTCATCCTCCTCATCATCATCATCATCATCACCATCATTATCGTCATCATCATCATCATCATCACCATCATTATCGTCATCATCACCATCATCAGGTCACAATGTTCACACATTATTATTATCATTATTATTATTATTATCATCATTATTATTATTATTAGGCTAATATTACCGAGCTACATGGTTAAGAGTAACGATATAAACAAAAATATCCTTTAGAGAGCCATGACTGTCATGTATTTCAGTCATATCACTGTTCGTCTCAAATTAAATTAGTATCAGAGTATTGTTATCACTCCTTCCATCTTACATCTCGTATCACTTCGTGATTCATACTGATATTACAGTGAATTGTAGTAATACTATTATTGTTGAAAATAGCATTAATTCATTGTAATAATAGTAATTATGATAAGGATAGAACGGATAAGCTATATGATTATGATTACTGTGGTTATGAATGACATACAACGATGTGATTTCATGCAATATGATCATGATCATGATAGAGAGATGATGATGATGATGATGATGATGATGACGATAATGATGATGACGATAATGATGATGACGATAATGATGATGACGATAATGATGATGACGATAATGACGATAACGATAATGACGATGACTATAATGACGATGACGATAATGTCGATGACGACAACGACGACGACGACGACGACTACGACGACGATGATGATGATGATGGTGATGACGATGGTGATGATGGTGATGATGATGATTATGATGATGATGATGATGATGATAATGATGATGATGATGGTGATGATGATGATGATGAAGATGATGATAATGACGACGACGCGAATGCCGATGACAACAACGACTTTAACATTGACGATAAGTTTAACAAAAAAAAAATCTAAACGAAAAAAAAAACACGAAAAGAGAAATCCCACATCTTTTCATTTGACGAAGTCCCTAATGTAGAGTACATACACTATGCTAAGTCTCCTGGCAGAAACTCCATAACTTCAACTTCAAAAATATCTCCACCCAAAGGAAAGACACATGGAACGCTGAGCCAAATAAGTAAAGTCTCAATTCCCAATGGCTTTCGTTCACTTGTATTTATTTTATATACGAGGAGCATTTTCCCCCTTATAAGAGAGGTAGCCAAGTCAAAGGCACGTACCCACTCCCACCCATTCCACTCCCATCCATCTCCCTTTCCATCCCTCCTATCTTAGCTCCTCGTGGATGACGGGTAATTCCTGTATCCTGCCCATTGCCCTGGGTCGGAAGTAATGTAGTAAGGGATACAGGAATAACCCGTTCACATTCATAAATAAAATAAATCAATCCGCTTTACATTTTGTTTATGTATATCCTTTACTATGTCGCTTCACCTACAATTACCTACACGACATAAAAAAGAAGAAAATAAAAAAAAAATGCAAAGGAATAAATAAATAAATAAATGAATAAGTAAAAACAAACGGAGTACTCAAACACAATAAGATGCAACATAAGCTCCAAAGTCAGTTGCTGTATTTGGGACTCAAGACTCAATGGAGCGGAACATGAGCAATTTGGACGAGCGTACCAGGATGAGGCCAAGGGCTTCTCCTTAGATTAATGAACCGGGGCAGATCAATACACTGCCCTTCTCTGTACCTAAGTTCCGGCAACCGGTGACGATAACCGCTACTCAATACATAGCGTGCAGGTTACATTTCTATTATATATACGTACATACATATACATTATATATATATATATATATATATATATATATATATATATACATGTATATACACCCAAACACACACACACACACACACACACACACACACACACACACACACACACACACACACACACACACACACACACATATATATATATATATATATATATATATATATATACATATACTGTATATATAAATATACATATATATATACATATATATATACATATATATAAATATACATATATATATATATATATATATATATATATATATATATATATATATATATTGAAGTGGGTGGGAAGAGGAAAGACTGGAGTCTTATTCCGATTTTTATTCTTGACTAGCTTCGCTACAAGCTTTTTCAAAGAGCTTGTAGCGAAACTAGTTAAGAATAAAAACCGGAATAAAATTCTAGTCTTTCCTCTTCTCACCCACTTCAACTTGTCAGAATGTCTCAACATATATATATATATATATATATATATATATATATGTGTGTGTGTGTGTGTGTGTGTGTGTGTGTGTGTGTGTGTGTGTGTGTGTGTGTGTGTGAGGAACAGTGTGGGTTTAGGACAGGTAAGGGTTGCGTGAATCAGATTTTTGTGGTAAGACAGATATGTGAGAAAGCGTTAGGAAAAGGTAAGGATGTTTTTTGAGCCTTTATGGATTTGGAAAAGGCTTATGACAGGGTACACAGGAAACCACTGTAGGAGGTATCGCAGATATATGGGATAGGAGAAAAGCTTTTAAGAGCAGTCAAGAGTTTTTACGAGAGTAGTAGAGCTTGTGTTAGAATCAGAAATGGAGAGAGTGAGTGGTTTAAGGTAAAGGTGGGACTTTGCCAGGGATGTGTTATGTCGCCTAAGTGCGAGAGACAAATACAAGGGTAATGGGTCAGGGATTGGAGATGGTTAAAGAAAATGGAAAAAAGTGATAGATAAGCCAGTTGTTGTTTGCTGACGACACTGCGCTTGTAGCAAGATCAGAGGAGGGATTGAGGAAGTTAGTGACAGAGTTTGGAAAGGTGTTTGAAAGATGGAAGCTGAAGATAAATGTGGGTAAAAGTAAGGTGATGAGATGTACAAGGGGAGAGACTGACAGCAGGCTGGAAGTGAGTATTAAGGGAGAGAGACTGGAGGAAGTGGATAGTTTTAGATACTTGGGTGTGAATGTGGGGGGAAAGGGAGGAGTGGAGGTGGAAGTAGAATGTAGATTGAGAAAAGCAAGTAAATGCCTTGGAGGATTAAAAAGTGTAATGAGAAATAGACATCTGGGAATGGATGCTAAGAGGAGATTGTATGAAGGAGCAACTGTGCCGACAGCAATGTATGGGGCAGAAACATGGAACATAAGAGAGGAAGAGAAAAGGAGTTTGAATGTGTTTGAGATGAGGTGCCTGAGAAGTATGATAGGGGTTACTAGACTGGAAAGTGTGAAAAACGAGGAGGAGAGCGTTGGTGGAAAGGGAGTTGGGAGATAGGGTTGATGAAAGAGTACTGTGGTGGTTTGGACACATAGAAAGAATGAGTGAAAAAAGATTAGTAAAAGAAGTGTGGATGGCAGAGGTGGAAGGAGTGAACATGAGGAGGCAACCAAGGATGAGATGGATGGATGGGGTAAAAAGGGCACTGGGAAAGAGGGGAATGTCTGTTGAGGAAGGATGGGAGAAGACAAAAGATAGGGGTGAATGGAGAATGGTTGTGTATGGATGATGCTGTGATGCATGAAAGGAAGTGGGTGGGGGATAAGGGTGAGGGAATATGTATGAAAAATGAAATAACGCAGCCTGAAGGGATTTCCCCTCGTCTTCTACATTTCTGCATGAGGGAACGGAGAGGGGGGGTCGCCTATTTAACGAAGATGCCTTGCTGTGGATGTGCTGTGTCTTGAGACACTACTTCTGACCCACGGCACTGGGCGAGATGCAGGGATTACCCGTCATCCAGGAGGAGCCAAGATAAGAGGAAGGGAGGGGGATGAATGGAAGTAGAGTATATGGGGATGGAATGGGTGGGAGTGGCTTTCATGCCTTTGGCTACCTCCCTTGTAAGGTGGCAAAAACTTCTGGTATATATATATATATATATATTTCTGGGGCACAGGTTTTCTCTAAGACAATTCTGGTTGAAATCAACTGCACTAGTTGCTTTAACAATCTTCAAGACTGTATTCTTTAATCTGGAGAATACTTTCCTATTAGCAACTGAGAGGGACTGGAAGTAGTCATTCATGACTCTCAAAAGAAAATACACAGTGTATGCCAACTGATATATTTTTGCATAGTAATAGTATTGAACAACTATTGACTCCACCGAAACTATAGTTTTTCGCCTCGTCGTGAGGCGTCTTCAGGGTGAGGACTGCTTTGTAGGATGCTCTGCTATATTGAAGGTCTTCCAACGAATAATGACCGCTAGTTGGATGGGCGGGCTTATAAGGCTCAGCCTGCCTAGCTCAGACGGAATACTGGCCTCTCATTGGCTGAGAGGTGCAGTATGGGATTTTGTCCGGGAGCCAAGGGAGTGGGATTTTGTCTGGGAGCCAAGGGGGTGGGATTTTGTCTGGAAGCCAAGGGGGTGGGATTTTGTCTGGAAGCCAAGGGGGTGGGATTTTGTCTAGGAGCCAAGAGGGTGGGATTTTGTAGTGTGGTCAAGAGGGTGGGATTTTGTCTGGGAGTCAAGAGGGTGGGATTTTGTCTGGGAGCTAAGAGGGTGGGATTTTGTCCGGGGGCCAAAGGGGTGGTATTTTGTCTAGAAGCTCTGGCCTGATTTGCTGCTGCTCTGGTTACTGGTCCTAGGCGCTGATAAACTAGCTGGACATGTTTCATTTGTTCGCGGGGCTGCTGCTGTCTAAGGGCTTGTTGTTCCTGGAGGGGGTTATTCTTTACAGGGCGCGCGGAAGGGAGAATAAAATCGGCAGCTTGCTGTATGTTGATGGTAGGGCGCTGGCAAGTAATGGATACTGCTTCTGCAATCTGCAGCTTCCTGAAGGCAGACTCCTTGTGAAGAATGTCCGTTTGGTCTAGCAGCTTCTGTAGAGGAGGCTTCATGTTGTGTGTTTCAGTGAAATGCTGGAAAATTGATCCCTGGTTTCTATGGGATTGTAGGCGACGCCGCAGTGTAGAGGAGGTCCTGCCAATGTATGTGCTGGAGCCGTCGCAGCGGCCCTCCTGACATGAAAATTTGTATACAACATTGGTGGTAGCCTCACTCGGGGCCCTGGGCGCCGTGCTATTCCTCATAATCAGGGAACTAATGAGGTTAGGTTTGCAGAGAATTCTCAAGTCTATGATGGCATTTCTGTTGGTTGGGGTGACTCCTCTCTTGATGATATTCCTAAGGGCATCACACTCCTCGCGGTACCGATCATGAAAAGAATTATGGTGGTAAACGGTGATTTTCTCCTTGGGAGGGGTGGGCAACTGGGTCGAGTCTGCAAACTGGTCCAGTTTTTTCTGTATGACTTTCTCGATGAGATGGTCTGCATAGCCGTTATTGGTGAGGAGCTGGCGAATACGGTCGAGTTCTCTGTGAATCTCAGTCCAGCTACTACAGTGGGTAAGGGCCCTCTTCACATAGGAAGATATCACGGATATCTTGTATGAAACAGGGCATTCTCCCTTGGCATTGAGGCAGCGGCCCACGTTGGTGGCTTTAGTGTAAACCTTAGTCTTGAAGCCCTGTTCTTGTTTAGAGATGTCCACATCTAGGAAGGGGAGGCACCCCTCTACACTGCGTTCACAGGTGTGGACATCTCTAAACAAGAACAGGGCTTCAAGACTAAGGTTTACACTAAAGCCACCAACGTGGGCCGCTGCCTCAATGCCAAGGGAGAATGCCCTGTTTCATACAAGATATCCGTGATATCTTCCTATGTGAAGAGGGCCCTTACCCACTGTAGTAGCTGGACTGAGATTCACAGAGAACTCGACCGTATTCGCCAGCTCCTCACCAATAACGGCTATGCAGACCATCTCATCGAGAAAGTCATACAGAAAAAACTGGACCAGTTTGCAGACTCGACCCAGTTGCCCACCCCTCCCAAGGAGAAAATCACCGTTTACCACCATAATTCTTTTCATGATCGGTACCGCGAGGAGTGTGATGCCCTTAGGAATATCATCAAGAGAGGAGTCACCCCAACCAACAGAAATGCCATCATAGACTTGAGAATTCTCTGCAAACCTAACCTCATTAGTTCCCTGATTATGAGGAATAGCACGGCGCCCAGGGCCCCGAGTGAGGCTACCACCAATGTTGTATACAAATTTTCATGTCAGGAGGGCCGCTGCGACGGCTCCAGCACATACATTGGCAGGACCTCCTCTACACTGCGGCGTCGCCTACAATCCCATAGAAACCAGGGATCAATTTTCCAGCATTTCACTGAAACACACAACATGAAGCCTCCTCTACAGAAGCTGCTAGACCAAACGGACATTCTTCACAAGGAGTCTGCCTTCAGGAAGCTGCAGATTGCAGAAGCAGTATCCATTACTTGCCAGCGCCCTACCATCAACATACAGCAAGCTGCCGATTTTATTCTCCCTTCCGCGCGCCCTGTAAAGAATAACCCCCTCCAGGAACAACAAGCCCTTAGACAGCAGCAGCCCCGCGAACAAATGAAACATGTCCAGCTAGTTTATCAGCGCCTAGGACCAGTAACCAGAGCAGCAGCAAATCAGGCCAGAGCTTCTAGACAAAATACCACCCCTTTGGCCCCCGGACAAAATCCCACCCTCTTAGCTCCCAGACAAAATCCCACCCTCTTGACTCCCAGACAAAATCCCACCCTCTTGAACCCCAGACAAAATCCCACCCTCTTGGCTCCTAGACAAAATCCCACCCCCTTGGCTTCCAGACAAAATCCCACCCCCTTGGCTTCCAGACAAAATCCCACCCCCTTGGCTCCCAGACAAAATCCCACTCCCTTGGCTCCCGGACAAAATCCCATACTGCACCTCTCAGCCAATGAGAGGCCAGTATTCCGTCTGAGCTAGGCAGGCTGAGCCTTATAAGCCCGCCCATCCAACTAGCGGTCATTATTCGTTGGAAGACCTTCAATATAGCAGAGCATCCTACAAAGCAGTCCTCACCCTGAAGACGCCTCACGACGAGGCGAAAAACTATAGTTTCGGTGGAGTCAATAGTTGTTCAATACTATTACTATGCAAAAATATATCAGTTGGCATACACTGTGTATTTTCTTTTGAGAGTCATGAATGACTACTTCCAGTCCCTCTCAGTTGCTAATAGGAAAGTATTCTCCAGATTAAAGAATACAGTCTTGAAGATTGTTAAAGCAACTAGTGCAGTTGATTTCAACCAGAATATATATATATATATATATATATATATATATATATATTTATATTTATATATACCAAAAGGCCCTTTCCCTCTCATAATGGGGTGGCCAGCTAAGACTTGCAACCACCCTTCACCAATTCCACATCCATCCAACCCTAAATTTTACGCTGCCTAAATATTCAATTTCTACTGTCAAACACAAACTCACAGGAATGTATTTTTCTGAAAGGTACATTCACAAAATTCTGACATACAGTTCACGCAGATAACAGTAAATTTTTACTCAAAAAATTAATAAACATAAAAAGTACTACCCTGAATCCTATTGAGTTTTAATAAAAGGGGTTTAAAGTCTTTAATGAAACTTGTTAATTGCTTTGCAGGATCCAATTCTGTTGCAAGGAAGGCAGGTTCTCAATACGTGTTGGAAGATCTGGCCCATCAAACTCTAAATGGCTGCTTTCAGTCCCGTCTTCCTATTTGATCACGTTGGTTATAGAATGGGTGTACATGAGCATAATTTCCTTTTAAAACAAGAACATGTACAAGCTTACGCACATACGCACACACACACACGCACACACACACACAAACATTGGTAGCGTTCGCAACCGCTACTACAGTGGTCCGAGTTCATATCCCGTCCGATGTTGAATTAATTTCAGTATCGCTACGCTACAAGTCGTTACTCCAACTCTCGTGGGCTGGGAGTTGGGTGTGTGTGCAAGGTCATAGCATTACCCATAGATTGGTCATTTATGAGCTTTGAGCTCTCATCCGAGAGGGTAATAGCTGTCGATCATGAGTCCAACACGTGATCCGAGACCATGATGAGTCACATTCATACAGATACACACACAAACACACACACACACACACAAACACACACACTCACACACACACATACACACAAGCATACACGGAAACACACACACATGCAGTCGCAGACATATACACACAAGCATACACGCAAACACACACACATACACACACGCATACACACACACACACACACACACACACACACACACACACACACATACATCTTGATTAACCCTTTCACTGCTACAGGCAACTTATAACATTTCTCTTGCTGCGAATAGGCAATTCTATTCATCCATGGGGAACCCCACTCCGCAACGAAGGTAATAAGTATATTTATAATAATATCCCTGCACTGTACATCAGTCCTGCTTGTTCTGGAGTCGAAATATTCATAATAAGGGTTGATCTAGTTACAGTCAACTAACGAGTCATTCAAGCTCCTCCCCCTTTCCTGAAGTCGTCGCTGATTGGTTGATATAATTGTTTTTATATATTCGATAGAAATGTCATCAAAACCATGAAATAATCTCTCATTAATATTCAATATCTTCGAAATATTCTTAATTGAAAAGAAGTCAATTAACAGGTAAAAAGGAGAGGTGTGGGGGGGGGCAGAGTTTCGGGAAATTTGTGGATTTGATGAAGGGACAGTAAAATAACTGACTCTTCTATGCTTATCCTCTTTTTCTCCACGCATTCATTTATATTCTCCATCTATCTCTTCTTCTTCTTCTTCTTCTTCTTCTGCTTCTGCTTGTTTTTTCCTACCCACGAATTCATTTATTTTTTCAGTCTTTTTTTTTTCTTTCCCTTGCCTATTTTTTTTTCTTGTTTTTTCATTAAGCTCTCTTCCCCCGTCTATCTTCACTCCCTTCCTTTTCCATTCTCTTCATATGCCAAAACCGCTTCAGCAAATGTGGGCTCATCTTTTCTTCCAACTCTCCTTTCCTCATCTATCTATCGATATACCAAAGGCTTCTTCCCCCTTATAAGTGAGGTAGCCATGACAAAGTCACGAACCCATTCCCACACCATTCCACTCCCGTCCACCACCCTCTCCCCTTCTCATCTTAGCTCCTCGCGGATGACGGGTCATAACTGTATCCTTTACTTTTCCTCATTACAATTTTCAAAATATATCCACTTGATATCCTATACCCTTTACACATCAAACACCCTCGTTTTCTTAAAGCAATCCACCTCAAACACTTCTGCCTTTCCCAAAATATCATCCTCAACATCCTCAATCTGTTCACATACGACAACTAAGTATCCACTCCACCATCAACTTACATGCATTGGTCATTTTCCTCTACACATAAACTGTCTTCTTTCATCCGTTATTCTTTGCTTTATTCCCTTCTGTCGCTCTGTCGTCCCCCAACCAGATTAGTTCTCAGATACCTGAGCACTTCTATCACTTCCAAGTTACTTCTTTAATACACTTAACTTCCAATGGCTTCGTCCTTTTCTTTGCGTCCAATCCCGGGATAAATACAGACGCAATTGACATTCCCTCCCAAGTCTCTCTTCTCATTATATCTATCTAGAAGTTTGATAATAGCTCTTATTATGCTTTTTTCTATATCTCTCATTAGTACTACATCGTCTGATAATACTATGAACTTTACTCTCATATTTTCTGAAACTTTCCCCCCTTAACCACTATGCGCAGTTCCGTCTCTTCCTTTAGTTCCTCTCATATGTACCGGTGGCGTAATTGGAAGCGTTATAGGCTCATATGTTCTTGGTCGCGGGTTCGAGTCCTGCAATTCTCTCCGATTCCCAGCAATAACTGTTTGTTACCCGCTTCAACAGTCCCTAAAGCGCATAATAGGACAAAGGTGTCTGTTTCGGCTACATCTACTCAGTGTCTCCTGGCGTATGCTCCTTAATCTTAATACTTTATCCGTATGGCAAAAGATTATAATGAAAAACATCCCGGCATTGGAACTTGCAATGTAGATCGAGTGAAATAAAATAAAATAAAATAAAATTAAATTAAAATTTGTAATATATATATATATATATATATATATATATATATATATATATATATATATATTTCTTTTTATATATATATATACATATATATAATAAAAACAACAAAATAAATCAAACAAACAAAACATATGAATAGAGAAATGAATAAAAGATGAATATATACAAAGGTAAATAAACAAATACTTTCATATACAGGTATATAAGTAAATTAGATAGTTGACTGATATTACAGTAGATTGGTAGGCATCTACCTAATTGAATCTTAGAACTATAAAATGTACTATATTCCGCTCCCTCCACAGGATATATGTTCCATTTCAATTTCTATCCCTTACATAAATTATACTTCATAAGTCATAACATAAACTCCTTACAAACTAATGATTTTCCTCTACGTCCCTACCTACGCTATCCCTTTTTCACATCCATGAACTCTTTATTCAACTGCCATCCATCATCCATATATTTTTCACTTATTTGTTCCAATGTAAACATTCACCAATTGATGTCTTTCCCCTACTCATCTACTTACATTATCATACGCTTTTCTCAGATCTATGAACTCTTTATACAACTGCATTCCGTAATCCACGTATTTTCTCACGTATTTTAATTGTGTTGTAAGAAAAATAAAGAAACCCGAAATCAGAAATACGGGTCCCAGAGATAATAAAGGTGTGAGGAAACTAGTCATCTCACAAATGATGATATTTTAAGCTGTGGTAAGAGATGTATACAGAAGACGTAGAACTTACAATGCCAAAATCAGAAATTAGAAGAGAATTATTTTGAAATTATAACAAAGGTCAGATATACTAATCAGAGATAAAGTTTCATAGATCATACTATGGTAAAGACATTGGTGACAGAATTATATTTCTTCAAGGACGTGTCTCAATATAGTTTACATTCGTGTCTGAACTTCTACTGTAATTGTTTTAAAAACTTGTCGTGATAGAAATATATAGAAAATCAAACAAAATATTTCATTAGCCACGCTACCTTTCCGACATTTGTTCCAAAGTAAATATTCACCAATTTATGTCTTTCCCCTGTTCGTTCCATGAACGTCTTATACAACTGGCTTTCATCATTTATATAATTGTATTTATTTGTTTCAATGTGAATACTAATCTGTCCTTTCCTCCTGAATCTACGCTGCTCCTCCTCATTTCTCCTACAACTCTAACTTTTCTCTACATACACTTTTTGTAGATCAATGAACCCTTTATACATATTCCTTCGATCATCCGTATATCATATGCTTATTTGTTCAGATTTGAGCACCATACTAAGCGCACATTCCTTCTTAGTCTACCCTACTCCTACCACTCAGTTTCCCCCTCTGACTAACTTTCTATTACAACTCTAACACACACACACACAGTCTACGGCAAAGGGTAATAGACTCGAGTACTTGGAACTCGCACTGTGAACTCAGTACGCTCAAAGCCCAATCACCACCGTCATCATCATCATCATCATCATCATCATCATCATCAACAGCATCGGCAATACCTATATTAGTCCTTAGAGTTGACTTGTTTGTACTGTTTAAGAGAAG